>NC_073408.1:1611340-1728840 GCF_028641065.1 Leucoraja erinaceus | reverse complement strand
CTGAGACCAACGTTGGAGCTGCCGGCTTTGCTTGGGACGAGGCAGGAAGATCCTCATGGGAGGTGTGTACGATCCTTCTGCCCTTTGCGGATCTGAGGCTTTCTTTTCATGTTATTGAGGGATAAAACTTCCATTTCAAGTCCATTTAATTATAGCTTCTATAAGGTATTGAGGCCAGTTCTTTGGCTATATTTAAGAGGGAGTTAGATGTGGCCCTTGTGGCTAAAGGGATCAGGGGGTATGGAGAGAAGGCAGGTACAGGATACTGAGTTGGATGATCAGCCATGATCATATTGAATGGCGGTGCAGGCTCGAAGGGCCGAATGCCTACTCCTGCACCTAATTTCTATGGCTGATCTATCTCTCCCTCTGAGCCCCATACTCCTGCCTTCTCCCCATAACCCCTGACACCCATACTAAGCAGGAATTTATCTATCTGTGCCTTAAAAATATCCACTGACTTGACCTCCACAGCCGTCTGTGGCAAAGAATCCCACAGATTCACCACCCTCTGACTACAGAAATTCCTGTTAAGGCCCAAATCAAAACAGCGCAAGGGGCCATCTAGTCGACTGTTTATCAATGGCATTATATTCCATAAGCAATTGAAGCAATTGACTACTATCTACCTCATTGGTGACCCTCGGACTATCCTTGATCAGACATTACCTTGCTCTAAACGTTATTTCCTTATCACTGTAAATGGGTCGATTTGTCGCGCAACAAAAGCATTTTCATGACAACAAACTAAACTAATCTAAGCTGAACTTCCCTCTCCCTGAAGCCATTGGGACTGGTGACACCAGACTTGGGACCCCAAAGGCCTGTTGTAATTGAGTCACTGCGCCCATTGTGGCCATGTTTAGCAGCTGGGAACGTTGTCTAACTTGGTGCGAATGTGCTTTCTTTAGCCGATCCACAGTGGAAGCTGAATGCAAAGAGTCAAAAGGAAGTATTTGTCGAGTTGTGCCGGGGTGCAGAAGGTCAGTGATGTGGATGTTTCAAGAGTGGCGGCAGCTGTAACCTCCAGATGCAGTGTTTGTGCTCGCTCAGTGTAAATGGACCCATTGTATGTGGGGGGATAACATCAGCTCTGGAGCCAGAGCAGCGTAGAGCCAGCGCAGAGGAGATGAAGCACTGAAACACTGATATCATCGTATTATCGACAATCCGCTCTGATACGATACGATAGAACTTTATCCCAGAAGGGAAATTGATCTCCCAACAGTCTTAAAAACACAAAATACATGAAACAAGAAATGATAGTGATGAGTGGAAAGGATTGGGAGGGGGGGGGGGGGGGGGGGGGGGGGGGGGGGGGAGGCTCAGTCAGTCTCCCCCAGGACAGAAGGGGGAGGACATGTACAGTTTGATAGCCATATAGAAAAAGGATCCCAAAAATGCTGGAGAAACTCAGCGGGTGCAGCAGCATCTATGGAGCGAAGGAAATAGGTAACGTTTCGGGCCGAAACCCTTCTTCAGACTGGCCTTCTTCAGACTTTTTTTATTTTATTTTTATTTTTTTTAAATTTATTATTTATTCCGAACAAGTAAAGACATTAAAGACATTAATAGTAACAAAATCGAAATTATCAAACAATTGGACATTACAATCAATATTTACAAGCAATGAAAAGAACAAAAAGCAAATTTCCAATGTCCAACTCTGTGTCTGTACAAGCTCGAAAAGGAGTGAGAAGAAGAATAACTTATTAAATCTCACCCCTTTTCCCCAACACTTCTACCATATTTAAGAATCAATTAATTAATAATAATCATCGTATGATTAGAAGAAGGATCTCCTGTGGCGTTGGTTCTGTGCTGCATCTTGGTGGAACCAGCTTGTCACTGAAGGGCCTTTGCGATGGGGTGAAGGGTGAAGGATGAGAGACGGGATGGAGGGTCTTTGCCGCGAAACATTAAGTCTCTTTCACTTTCCACAGATGCTGCTTGACCCGCTGAGAGTCCCTGGCATTTTCTGCTTGTGTTTCAGGTTGGGAAGAGGCCCAGTCACCTTAATGTGGAAAGGGGTGCCCTCTGGAGGTGGCGTAGTGAAGGATGTATAGAAACATGAAATGGAGACACTAGAGTCGACAGATATGCTGGAATCTGGAGCAAAAATGTAACGTCAGGAGGAACTCAGTGGGTGGATCAGTGCTTGTGGATGGAAAACATTTGTGGACGTTTCACAAAATACCCAGTTCAATTTTTCAAGACATTGACACCCTTCACCGAATTCTTACAAGGATAGTATGGCAGAACATAACTTTGGATTTAAATCCAACTATGGGTGGGGGGGGGGGGGGGGGGGGGACGAGAGGCAAGTATATCTCCACTCTCTTATATCTCTCTTGTTCTTTCTCTTTTCTTTTCCCTTATTTTCAAAGTTACAAAGTTAAAATTGAAGCTGTACAATAACTGTATAATTTTATATGCCGGTTGATTTATTCTTGCACAACTGACAGGCCTCAGTCTCACCACTCCAGCATCAATGGGCAGCGCAGAGGCATAGTAGCAGAGTTGCTGCCTCACAGCGCCAGAGACACGGGTTCGATCCTGACTACGGCAGCTGTCTGTACAGAGTTTGTACGTTCATCCTGTGACCCACGTGGGTTTTCTCCGGGTGCTCTGGTTTCCTCCCACACTCCAAAGACGTACAGGTTTTTAGATTAATTGGCTTTGGTAAAAATTGTAAATTGTCCCTAGTGTGTGTAGGATAGTGTCAGTGTGCGTGGATCGCTGGTGGGCAGAAGGGCCTGTTTCCGCGCTGTATCTCTCTAAACTAAACTAGTGTGTGAACGGGCGATCGCTGGTGGGCGCTGACTCGGTGGGCAGAAGGACCTGTTTCCGCGCTGTATCTCGAAACAAAACTAAACTAAACTCAATGAATTCTTCTTTTCTTTCAGCGGAAACAACGACTCGACTGACAATGACAATGACATTAAGTTGAATTGAATTGAATTGAATTGAAAAAAAAATAAAAGAAATCACATGTATAAATTCATTTGTAGGATAAATGACTCTAAAAATGTAATTATTGTGGCCTTGTCAAACATAAGGGTTAGCACTACACGCTACGAATCCCAGTTGTGGAGACACTATCGTTGTCTAGTTGTAGGACATTGATTATTCTTTTAATCTAGATTTTTAACTCATGTATTGTGTTTTTTTTAATATATAATTTATGATGCTTTTATAAGCGATAGACTAAGATTTAATATGTACTTTATGTTTTTTTTTAAAATATGCAATGCATTTGCCCCTCCTCTGTAGGTATAGACAAAAGGTGCAGGAGGAGGCCATTCAGCCCTTCGGTCTGCAGCAGCATCTATGGAGCGAAGGAAATCCAGGCAAAGTTCCTGCCTTCTCACCATATCCCCTGAAACGCTATCTTTAAGGAAATAGGCAACTCTTTCGGCATCCAGACAACCTGCCTATTTCCTTCGCTCCATAGATGCTGCTGCACCACACAACGTCTGAGTTTCTCCAGCATTTTTTCGGGCCGAAACCCTTCTTCAGTGCATTTTTATGTAATGTTGCCCCTTGTCTGGACCTCAAGTCCATCCCTAATAGTCTTATTATGTTTCATAAGATTATCATTATTCTGATTATGTGGATTACAATTCATATCAGTAGCCTCTGGATTCACAAAAAGCACAATAGAATGCTTGCATGGTCAGAAAGGCAGCATCTCTGGAGAGAAGGAATATAGTGACGTTTTGAGTCCAGGGTTCTTCAGACTGAACCCATCTTCAGATTGGAAAGGGAAATGTGATCCCAACACAGGAAACATATAAGAATAATGGGGGAGTCCAGAACGGGGGCATTTAGGACTGATGGGTCGGCCATTTAGACTGAGATGAGGAAAAAACATTTTCACCAAGAGAGTTGTGAATTTGTGTAATTCTCTGCCTCAGAAGGCAGTGGAGGCCGATTCACTGGATACGTTCAAAAGAGAGTTAGATAGGGCTCTTCGGGCTAGCAGAATAGTAAGATTAAACGAGAACTTACCAGTTTGAAGTTTGATCTTTATTTTATGAGGAGTTACGATGAGGGATTACGTGAAGAACCCGCCAGCACGCGTGCGCGACATTCTTCAAAGCAGCGATGTGGAATCACAGAAAATAGTAATTGAAGTAAACATAGTAAAGACAAGGAGAACTAAGATACCAGTTGACCTTTATAATTGAGGGCGGGAGCGGAGGGCATGTAATCCCTCATCGTAACTCCTCATAAAATAAAGATCAAACTTCAAACTGGTAAGTTCTCGTTTAATCTTACTATTTTACTTCGGAGTCACGTGAGTGACTACGTGAAGATTTTAAAGCTCTGTGATTTCAAGCCGTGGAACAGTCCATGCTTCACTCACTGCCGAAGTCATTCAAGGGAGGAAGTATGTTATTGTATTCAGACATGCATCCAATTCAGGCAATAACAATTTATTTTAACAAAATAATCCTCCCCAGGGCTAAATATATTGCAGAATTCCAACTTGATTCTGCAATACCGCAGGTTTGGTTATTGGCTTATTATAAAGAATTGGAAGGTTTTTCTCTAGACCATCCTGCTGTTTCCAGGATATGGTCCATAGGCACTTCCTTGTCTCTAGCTGCCGGTGTTGCTGTTGCCCTTGTGGATAGAAACTTAAGATGTCAGTATCCACCCCAGCAGCTCCCAAGCCTGTCTGAGCCATCTAGCGATGGTAGTGCTGATACCCGGCCATTAGGCTGTTTATGGCTGCCCATAGTGCTAATTTACTTCCTCTTAAGTTTTAGTAGTTTTAAGGTATAATAAAAGGTGTGTCATTACACATAGTCGGGTGTCAGTTGGGTATATCTGGAATTCCAAATGTTGTCCTGATGATCATCGTCTATCTTGTTTAACAAGCTCTAATATGTGAAGTTATCTTTTATGGAGATGCCATCATTTATCCCAGTCTCAGTTTATGTAGAAACTGGACCCCTAGAGATGAGACCAGTACTATCAGCATACTGTTTTTAAATGTCAGTCCCCCCCCCCAGGGACAGGGACATTGCTGGTGCCCCTAGCAATGTTAGTACAACACTGACGTCCCATATCTGGGAGTACTTCCCTCTAGGAGGGTTGGTGTTGAAATAATCCTCATAAGTTTGACAACTAGAGGGTGAGATCCCATGGAGAGTTGTCGTGGCGCCTGCCACCAACAAGCTGACAGGGCACTCTTGTATAATTATAGTACTGCAGCTCAGTCCTTCATCTACATGAAGGCTGGATAGGAATTCCCAGGACGTTGGTGATTGTCGCTGTATTATACGCTACACCAGCCCTTGTTGATTCTTGATAGGCCGCCGTGATCACGCTCATGGTCCTGTCCGCCAGCCCGGATCTAGCATGGTGGACTATGGTTCAGAAACTATGTCCGAGACCACAGGGATCCATGGCTGTGTAGGCCAATCAGGTACTTTCAAGACACTTGATGTTGAGTCCATATGTGTTTTTGCTTCGGATCCGACTGATGAAGCAGGAGGGAAAAACATTGTAAACAATTATTCCGCATTAAGTGAGTAACGTCCATTGCTGCTGCCCCAAGTGTGGTTCACAAGCGGCATATGTTGGTAACTGGTGATTGGGTCTAGATGCAAATGGATCGATATCTGGTGTCCCTCTTTTGGTAATATCAGCAACTTTTTTGTGGCCCAACAGCCATTCGATGTTGTCATTGAATTTTCATGACCTGGTGTGTGCCTCAGTATTACTTACCTGGTAGGTAAGTTTGCTAATAGTCAACTATGTATGTTAACACACCATAGCCAAATATATTGGCCAGATTGACACATGGTATCGATCTTTTCTCCCATATGATTAATATATGCCACCACTGTGATATTATCAATTTGTAGGCGGACATGCAGATGGTGCATTGTTAGCAGTAGGCTTTTAGACCATAAAACGCACCCAACACCAGTGTTTTTAGTAATTAATTATTTTGTAGGTTTATCCAAGTCTGCTTTACTCTTTGGCAATGTTACAGACATATGGATAACGTTAATTGTAAATCCCAGAAATTCCAGTTGTGGATGCCGTCGACTTAGATTTATCTGGATGGAGATGACCCCAGAGTTTCACCCTATGTTTGGTAGCTAAAACTGCTGATTTAGCAAGATCAGGGTTTTTTCCCCACAATTGATATATCATCAAGATATGCCATGACAATATGTTTTTGTTTCTAATATTGCCAAGGCCCGTTTTAATATCTTGGTGAAAAGTCTTGGGGCTGAAGTTAGACCATTAGGCAGCGCTATGCCCTGCCATAGTTGCCCCATCCAGATAAATTTTGGGTGTCGACAACGATCCCTCCATGTCTCCCAAAACAAGTGTAATATTCCCCCTGTTAGTACAGGTCATACACCTTTATGTTCTGGAAGGAACCAGATCCACCTACTTACCTGGTTGCCGGTGGTACGTCCCTTTCTTCAATTTCTGCCTCTTCTGCGGAAGAGGCGCCGGAGTGCGGGGTTGGCACATTTTCCATGAGGGTCGCTCTGGGCCTTGGCCTGAAAGGACCTTCATGGTGCTGCGCGGCCCTCATGCTTTCACCTGCTGGTGGTTGCATAGGGGTGCTGTCGTTGCTGATGACGCTGTTATGAGCCCGACGGCTTTAATCTCTTTGTCGAGCTTTTCTCTGTACCATCGTCTGGGCGAGCAACCAATCATATGCCCGCTGTCAGAAGTTTTGAAATCTTCTGTAGTTTGACCTCCTGGGTTTTTGTGCCAGTCCCACTGTACAACCCAGATCGCATTGTTTGCTGCAGGCATTTTTAAAACGAAGTAAATTTCACAGGAGGCCTATACTTCTGCGTAATTTTGTTGCCTGCTCCTGCAGAAGATGGAAGTACAGGTAGTCGATGCTGGCCGCCAGCTTGGTCTGTAATGGTACTTTTCGTTGATCTGTAATTTTGGTGATCACTCCCAGTAGCTCCTTAGGATTCTGCACCCCCTGCACACTGTCGTTTTCTTCAGCCACGTCCCCTTCTTCCGGACCAGCCCAGCCCTGGTCCACAACGCATTCCTCTATCGAGGGAGATGCATTGTTTTACAGCCCTCGATAAGGTGCTGTTGTGGGAGTGAGAAGACTCCCATAGTGAGCTTGCTCCATCTCCCAGGGCAAGTCACGGGCGGACCTCTGCTGCACTCGGGCAGCGCGCCCCTTCGGCCGGACTCAGATGAGTATGATCGGCCGGGCTGAATCCTGCTGGGCTTTGCCTCCAGCCTGCTGCGCTGCTTTGAGCTGTACGACTCATGGCGCTGGATTCAGCTTGGAGTCGGTAAGTGGACCTTAGTAACCCCTTCTGGCCGGACCGACTCCTGCCTGCCTGCCTGCAGACCGCTGCGTTGTTTCCAGGTATACAGCTGGCTCAGCCTGCGCCGGTGGTACCCGGCTATCGGCTGCCGGGACCTACCTGGCTCTCCGCAGCCTGCGTTCCTGGAACAGCTGGTAACTCGGGGCTGGTGGCTGTCGGCTGCCGGGACCTTCCTAGTTCCCCGCAGCCTTGCGGTTCCTGGATCCGCTGGTGGCCAAAGATCCTATAGCATATAAGATCTTTGCTGGTGGCTGTCGGCTGTCGGGACCTACCCGGTTCCTGACAGCCTGCGTTCCTGGAACCGCTGGACGTTTAGAGTTGCCGGCTGCCGGGACCTACCTGGTTCCCCGCGGCAGCCTGCGGTCCAGGTCCGTTTTCTCTTCACCTTGTCCAACTCACGTGACTCCGAAGTAAAATCAAGGGATATGGGGAGGAGGCAGGAATGTGGATGATCAGCCATGATCACATTGAATGGCTCAAAGGACCGAATGGCCTACTTCTGCACCTATTGTCAATGTATATATGTATGTATCTGACCTAATCTGTAGATTCTTGCCCAATCTCCGGCGAATTCTATGTTATTTTTGGATTTCCAAGAAGGGTGGGACATTTATTTCGCCTTCCATCACAGTGAGGAATGTGGAGAAGTCGCTGTAGTGAATGTTAAAATGTATTTTGTGTGTGTTCCGTTGCTTTTTATTGGTATGACTGAATGTTGCAAAACATACTTGGCGAATAAAGTAGGATTCTGATTCTGATTTCCAGCGTAATGTTCCCCGGTCTGCAATGAAAGGTGAGACATGTGGTCCTGCACAAAGATCCTATAGCAGAGCTCTGCTATAAGATCTTTGGTCCTGCACGTCCAGCAGATGGCAGTGACGCTTGTTGGCAGAGGTGACCACTGAAGCGGTGCGGGGGTGGAATCTTGTTTACAATGGGCAGATTCTTGGAATAAATAGATTGCTCTAAGACGGGGTGCGCTCAGTGGCGAGAGGACACGCAACTGTTAGACCCTCAGAGGTAGGTAACTTTAACCTGACGGCGATCATTTTGACTTCCAAATAGGAGCGGTTTTTAAAATTCTTCTAAAGAACAGTATGTGGTTGTTTCCTTGCTGCTGAAGGGAATGAATTGGAAAGCAGTGACGTGTTAAACTTGTGATAGACACAAAATGCTGGAGTAGCCCAGCGGGTTAGACAGCATCTCTAGGGGAAAATGAATAGGTGACGTTTCGGGTCGAGACCCTTCTTCGGTGTGAAACAGTCCATTCCTTCTCTCCAGAGATGCTGCCTGGCTGACCCGCTGAGTTACTCCAGCATTTGGTGTCTATCTTTGTGACAGTCATGAGTTAGCCCACACGTGGATTGCAGACACGTTTCTATACAGTGGACAGGTCCGCTCCGGGTTGCGAGCAGTCCCGTATAGATGGAGGCGGCTTAGAGAGAGCGGCTGGCTGGACTGTGGGCATCTTCTGCCGGGTGAGAACTCTGTCGGAGGCGATGCCTGGTTATTTGAGGTAGGAACGGAGCGTTGCTTATTGTATTGCGACATGGATTACAGCATGAATACAGAGCGAGCTAAGCATAGCAAAAGTTGCAAGAATAGCCACCTTGAATGTGTTGTGATTTACTCAGAACACGCTGAGACTTGTATCGGCGCGGGTTCTCAATCCTCAATGGCTGGTGGAGGTTATGACTCTTTACTGAAGAACAGACACAGAGTGCTGGAGTAGCTCAGTGGGTCAGGCAACATTTCTGGAGAAACGGAATAGGTGTCGTTTTGGGTAGAGAACCTCCCTCAGTTCGTCTTTTGTGTCTATCTTTGGTTTAAACCAACATCTGCAGTTCCCTCTGACGCAGTAGACTGATGAATTGGGTGAATGATTTTTGGAAACAATCGGCAATAGGTGCAGGAGTAGGCCATTTGGCCCTTCGAGCCAGCACCACCATTCAATGCGATCATGGCTGATCATCCCCAATCAGTACCCCGTTCCTGCCTTCTCCCCATATTCCCTGGCTCCGCTATTTTTAAGAGCCCTATCTAGCTCTCACTTGAAAGCATCCAGAGAACCTGCCTCCACCGCCCTCTGAGGCAGAGAATTCCAGAGACTCACCACTCTCTGTGAGAAAAAATGTTTCCTCGTCTCAGTTCTAAATGGCTTACCCCTTATTCTTAAACAAACTTCAACATGTGGTAACAGTTGTGGAACACCTGTGTACAGGAGCAACTAGTATCGCCGCGCACATTTCACGACTACACTGGGATGTTTGCAAGATATCTAAATAACGAATGACATTCATTGTTATTGCATCGACTGTCCACTTTAACATTGATTCAGCTCTCCAGCATCTTCTGAGATCATTATAACATTTAAAATAGACACAAAGCGCTAGAGTAACTCAGTGGGACAGGCAGCATCTCTGGAGAAATGGAATAAGTGACATTTTGGGTCAAGTCCCTTCTTCAGACTGAGAGTCAGGGGAAAAGGAAAAACATCATGCATTACGATTAGGGTAATCCTCGCCCTAACCCTAAGTCTCCAACTGCAGGTAAACTGTTCTCTCATGCTAGTGTCCCTTTCTCTGGCTTGCTGATGGTCAGTACTTATGCTCCTTGTCCTCTGGTCACCTGATCTACTGTGCTTTCTTGTACCTTACTGCCCACAGCTCTGCTTTGAAAACTGCAAAGCCCTCCACCTGCCCATCCAGATGTGAGGAAGGGTTCTATTGCATCCGATGTGGCCTCCTTTACATCGGTGAGACCCAGTGTAGACTCGGCGACAGTTTTACTAAACACTTGCGCTCAGTCCACCAAGGCCAACTGGATCTCCCAATTGCTAGTAATTTTAACCGCCTTTTATCCGTTCCTCTACTGACCCAGGTTATTGACGGACTCCGCCTGAAACGCTAAGTTACTCCAGCACTTTTGTGTCTTTTCTTTGTGTCCTGCGGATTGGTCAGTGACCAGAAACATTGACTGGGTTCTCGTTCCGCAGATGTTGGTTAACTGGTTGAGTTCTTCCAGCATTTCTGTTTTTTTTATTTTCAGCTCGAGATCAAAACCTAAGGCTAGAAATTCCACCTTCATTTGCATCATAATTGCAGCTAGCAGAAAGTAATCACAGATAGTATTGGGCGGGTCTGTGCAACTTCCTGTTTTGCATCCTCCATGTTATGCAATAATACACCTGAAGGCCATTATATGTACAGTCACACCTAGCTGATATACATCTTGGCATCATGCTAATCACAAAGTGCTGGAGTAACTCAGCGGCTCAGGCAGCATCTCTGGAGGAAAAGAGTGGCTGGTGTTTTGGGTCGGGATCCTTCTTCATACCACAGATCAGTTCGATTGGCATCATGAATCATGCAAATATGACCTTGGGGCACGTGCAACAAGTTATTAGAGGGTTAGAGCCTGAATCACAACTTTCATTAAATGGAACCCTAATTTATTGGGACAAAGTGCAATGTGCCTGACTGTTCCCAGATAAGCTCTGACAAGAAGTTTGTCTTCGTAATCACTGCTGAACAGTCTCTGGGACCTGTTTAAGAAGGAACTGCAGATGCTGGAAAAATCGAAGGTAGATAAAATTGCTGGAGAAACTCAGCGGATGAGGCAGCATCTATGGAGCGAAGGAATAGGTGACGTTTCGGGTCGAGACCCTTCTTCTGACTGATGAAGGAATAGGTGACGTTTCGGGTCGAGACCCTTCTTCTGACTGAAGGGTCCCGGAAGGGTCGACCCGAAACGTTACCTATTCCTTCGCTCCACAGATGCTGGAGAAACTCAGTGGGTGAGGCAGCATCTATGGAGCGAAGGAATAGGTGACGTTTCGGGTCGAGACCACTCTTCAGTCTCAGGGACCTGATAAACCTCATAAAAAGAAGTGGCGAGTGTGATAACTGAAGGGTTTAATTTCCCAAGGTTCCCTGGATTTAAAAGGTTCCACTAGATTGGTAAATAGCAAATGTCCTTCCTTCGTTCGAACATGGAGGGAGAGAGGAAGGATGCATCTGCTAACCACTTAGGACCACACAAGTTAGGGGCTATTATTGATGACGTTGGAGCAGAGCGTGAAGAAAAAATTCCAGGCCATTGGGTTTTTTTGAGAAGGAAATCATGTCTGATCAGTGGTAAGGTGTAACCCTGGGAAGATTTGATCAACAGGAAATTAACAACAGGTATAAATGGGTATTTTTTCTAGTTGGCGAGATAGAGGTCATAGCGGACCGCAGGGCATGTTGTTGTGACCACAGTGTATGTCAATGTCTTGACCACAGGCACAAAAGGGATGTTTGTTCAATTTGTTGATGGCACCTCCAGTTCAAATTCCATTTGGAATATTTTGGAGGACCAAGAAACCAATTGTCTATTATATATATGCATAGATATATATATGCCATTTATTGTCACTATACATGTACAGTGAAACTGAAAGCTGCTCGTACTCAGTGCATACATACAATTTAGCACAAAAAAAAAAACAAGAAACAGAAAAAAAACAAAAAACAGAAGGGAGATGGGGGGGGGACATATATACATATATCATATATACATATATACAGATGGAAGTCCGTGTTGGGCGGTGTAGTCAGTGCATGTGTGAATTTGAATTTATGGTAGATATAATTCTCGGAAAGCAACTATTCCTGAGTGTTTGTGTGGTCTTCCAATGTAACTTGGTCTACTCACTTCATATGTTTTAATAATACCCTCCTTAAGTATTGAGATTAGAGGATTGAAATATCACTCAAAGGTTGGCGAGGTCTAGGAATTAAATCTGAGTCAATCAAGTACTTAAAGAGAAGGGGGGGGGGGGGGAATCCATTGATCGAGAGATAACAATCAATGAGGCAGAAAGGTTAAAAAAAAAGTGACAAAAAAAACCAAAATCTCACCTTTTTAAAAGGTCAAAACATTAGTTCATCAGAATGCAAAAAACAAGTCGCACATACAATTTAACTTTCTTCAAGAGATGTTTTTTTGAAAGTTTGGGATCTGGCATCAGTCGTGAGCCAGCATTTATTGAGTATTTTCTGTTTTAAATTGGGTAAATAAAATTAAGCCATGCTTAAACTTTTCCTTTCATAACCATGTAGTATTCTTCTGTCTTTTATCTTGCAAGAATCAGCAACAATGCAGAAAATGAGGCTAGTTGAGTTCATGGATGGTGTCTTGTGGTTTGAAGGTAAGCTCGATTTAGTCAGTCACAATTAGTTACTGGAGCCTGGGAACAGGTTTGTGGGTGAATGTGTGGGAAGGTCACACTCGATCTGATCCAGCCTGGAATGCCCATGTACATCAAAGGCACTCTCGGCTGCAGTAGGAAGTGAAGAGTCAAGCTTGTTTTATTGTCATATGTCCCAGATAGGACAATGAAATTCTTGAAATGAAATGAGAGCAAAGATTCAGCCGAGGATTCGAGTCATGATATCATTTCTGGGAGATTTTGGCAAATGGAGCATATTCCAAAGCACTGAATACTTTTGAAGCATGGTTATTTTTCTTTTGGTGGAATCACAACAGCAGAGGTAGAACTCCGGTTCCATCCTGACCTCGGGTGCTGTCTTTATGGAGTTTGCACGTTCTCCTCGTGACCACATAGGTTTTCTCTGGGAGTTCCGGTTTCCCCCCACATTCCAAAGACGTACAGGTTTGTAGGTTAATTGGCTTTGGTAATGAATTGTAAAATATCCCTATTGTGTAGGATAGTGCTAATGTACGGGATGATTGCTGGTCGGCATGGACTCGATGGGCCGAAGGGCCTGTTTCCCCGTTGTTTCACTAAACTAAACTAATAAACACCAGCATAACCATGTGGAGTAGCCTGTTTTTGTACCATATCTTAATGTGTTAGTCAGACCTACCCATGTCCTATTGAAGTGCACTTCCCATTATTATCATGCTTATTATTACCAATTAATTTAATGATCAAGCATTTCGATTAGATTAGATTAGACTTTATTAATCCCCTTATTCAGGGGAAATTCAGATGTCCTTGCAGCACACTAATAAAAATACAACAAAGTATTCATGAAGAAATTCAACAACAAACATAAAACATCCCCCCACAGTGATTCCCACTGTGGGGGAAGGCACAAAGTTCAGTCCCCATCCTCCTGTCCACCCATTTCACACGGTACCTTCTCCTTCTTGTGTATGGCGTGCACAGCCTAAAGTTGTAGGTCAACTTGTTCTATTTGATCTTATTTGATTGTGCACGCCAGGTTGATTGCATTTGTTGCAATCTTCCCACCCCCACGCAATACCTAATCACAGGCCTTTCGAAAATCTAAATGCACAACATGCATGGACGTTTTCAGAGTTGCAGTATTTCCACATATCCTCGGCATGAACTGTGAACTTTCTGACTTGGAGCACAAGATCGTGGTTCGAAAGCCAAGTTGAAATATTTGCTAAGTCAAGCAAGAAATTTGGTCTGAGCAATTTAACTGAGCGTTATCTCCATGCAATGTTTGTTTATTGAAGGGAAGGATTTTGATTGCCTTTTTTAATTTACTCCGGATGTGAGCTTAACTGGCTCGACAACAGGGAACAATTCAAATTTTCTATGGAATACACTGACTCCAAATAGGTTGATGTCAGACGTGCACATAGTACTGCCACACACAGATACAAACTGTTTCATGAAGTAGAGAGCTACAGAGAGGAGGAGCCGTTGGCAATGTATAGGTAGCTTTCTTTTATACCTGTTTTATAATTTACCAATATACTGTAAAAACCTGAACACCACAGGGGATTCTTTTTCCTTGTGGCTATCAAACTGTACAACTGCTCCCCCTTCTGTTGTGGGGTAGACTGATCACCCCCCCCCCCCCCCCCCCCCCCCCCCCCCCCCCCCCCTCACCTCTTTGCACATCCCCAGTCCTGGACTATCCACTCGTCCCTTTAATTTCCCATATCTTGCTGTGTTTTATGACTGTTGACAGACTCATTTCCCTCCTGCGATAAATAATGTTCTATCCTATCGTTATCTAAGTGAGGTGAAATTGGCTAAGATTCACAACCCAGAGAATCTAATTAGCTAGAGAGTGGTCCTGACCTCCCATCTACCTCATTGGAGACCTTTGAACTTTCTTTGATTCAACTTTATGGTCAATATTTTATCTAGCACTAAATGTTATACCCTTTATCTGTAGGTGTATTCAGGATTGTATTCTGGAATAGTCTTTTTCACTGGAGAGCTATTGAAAGCTTTTCACTTTTCACTTTAAGCTGTTGGGCTGTAAGCTTGTGGGCCGAATGGCCTGCTTCCCACTGAATCTCTAAAGCTATTGAAAGCTTTTCACTGTACCTCGGTACTCATGACAAAAATAAACAAAACTGAAATCGACTCTTTTTATAAGCTTATTCATATTAAGTAAATATTAAAACTAATATATTCTGTGTAGTGCTTTTGATTACTAGATATTAGGAAACAACAATTTTTGTGTTCCGACTTGAACCGTGTGCTCATAACTAATTTTTAATCGATTGGTTAATGTTTTGTTAATTCTTTCTCTCTCTTTCCCTTACATCAAACATCTAGAAGTACTAGAAGGTAAGATATGAAATATTTCAGATATTCAAATCTTAATGAGAATCTATTCATTAATCCATCCCATAACATTGCTCAGAAATATAATTTCCTCATCCCTATTTAAAGTTTCCTTTTAGTACTTTTTCACTGTCGTTGCTGCGCCTTTAAATTTATTCTAAATTGTTTGGGAAATAAATTCAATTTTTACATTGGGTTTTACCTACCTTGAGATGTCTCAAATCTCTTCACATTGAACCTGAAGCAAAATTATGGTTAACATGGAGGAGGCACAGCAGCCAGATGGACCTCTGAGAGCTCCCGCAGACAACGTTGTGGTATCAATGGCCAGATATTCTTTGATAAAATGGGGGTTTCATGATGTGCCCTCCTGTCCTCTCCTCTTGATCCCATCATTGCTCTTTGGGCCTATTATCAGCCGATAGTTCTTCACACCTGACCTGATAATTGTCAGCTGGCAGACATTTATTTCTATTACTAACAACCAAATCCTTCAATTACTTAAAAACAAAACAATTCAGTTCTGTTTAATGCTCCTTGTTTTCCCGCTGTCCTGGGTGTCACTGCAGAGAAGTCCTATTGATTAATGTTTACCACCTAGAGATGCCAGTGCAATCAAGAAATTAAATGTGTTGCCTGAGTGGTGCAGCGGTAGAGTTGCTGCCTCACAGCGCCACAGATACGGGTTCGATCCTGACTACGGGTGCTGTCTGTGCAGAGTTTGTACGTTCTCCCCATGGCCTGCTTGGGTTTTCTCCTGGATCTCCAGTTTCCTCCCACATTCCAAAGAGGTATAGCTTTGTCGGTTAATTGGCTCGGAATAAATGCAAATTGTGTGTGTGTGTGTGTAGGATAGTGCTAGTGTACAGGGAACGCTGGTCGGCACAGACTCGTGGGCCGAATGGCCTGCTTCCCACTGGATCTCTAAACTAAACTAAAGTATGACTGAAATGACTCTTTGTCTGTTGTAAAAATGTTCAAACTCTATCGAGTAGACGAGAAGTCCAACCCCTGGCCTATGAACGGCAAGCCTTGGCTATCTCTTAGCCAAAAATATTATTTCCTTATCTGGCCATTTTTGCATGAAGATTCTGTTTATTGTCTATGTGTAGCGGCACTTGTGAAGATGGCTCACTACCAGGCTCCTGATCTGCTGTAGTTCATGTGGTGAAGAAAATCTCATGAGGCAACGGCAGATGAATCTCCTGATCAGCGTAGTACATGACTTGGATGAGAGAGTGTTGTTCTGTCTACTTGAATCCTATGGGATGGAGCTCGCAAGTTTGGGTGAATTTCTGTTGAAGGTTACAAGAGAGGTGGTTTGGCAAATTGCTGTCCGTGAAACTGTTTTGATGCAGTTTATTTTGGTTTAGATTACGCAGAAGACTGTTTGGAGTTTTCCCACAAGGACACGGTGATTTTGCGGGACAGGCAGCAATACGTTTTGATCGTCCTGAATGAAGGAAAAACTAAAGTAGGCTGCTTCAAAGACATGAACAAAAAACAATTAAAAGAAGGTATTGCTTCTTATTTATTATTAAAAAATAAAAGGTTGGACTACTCTGAGCATTGCACTCATGGGTCTGCTTAAAATGTGATTTTTCATTCTTAAAGCAACACAAATATAGGAATGGATAACTGAAAAATCTCTGGCTTAGTGAAAACAAAATTTGAGAGGGTGGTGGGAATATGGAATGAGCTGACCGAGGAGGTAGTTGAGGCAGATACTACAGCAGCATTTAAAATATATTTGAACAGGTGCATGGATAGGAAAGGTTTAGAGGGATACGGGCCAAATATGGGCAAATGTGAGCAGCTTTGATGGGTCAGCATGGATGAGTTGGGTTGAAGAGTGTGTTTCCACACTATGAACCTATGACAAAGTATGCAGGGATTTATCCTGAGGCTCAACATGTGATGTTGTATTCAGTTTCCTCAGATAACTTGTGTTACCATTCTATGTCATCCTAACCCTTAGGATATGGTCTATGCCGCAATCCTCCACTTTAAATATCGGGGTAGTCTAACTATATTTTAATTTACCCTCATGCTGATCTCAGTCATGAGAAACAAAATGCTTTCAACATCATATTACACATATTCAATTCATCCCTTCATTATGTCTACTGTATTAAAAACAGCTCCAATTCCCAGTCTTTCTTTCTATTTTGTCCAACCAGGCTGTTTCCTTGCAAATTAATATTTAACTGCAAAACATGATCAGAACCTCTGTTCATATTAACTAAGCTTTAAGCAGAGCAAGAATTTCCAGATCTGTGCCTGTGAGTGTATGAGTTTCTTTGCTAATTTTCCAATCATCATCATTTTCATCAGTGATAGATGAATTAGGCCATTTGGCCCTTCGAGTCTACTCCGCCATTCAATCGCAGCTGATCTATCTTTCCCTGTCAACTCCAATCACCTGCCTTCTCCCCACAACCCCTGCCACCCGCACTAATCAAGAATCTGTTAACCTTCTCCCTCAAGAATCTCTCAATCTCCACCTTAAAAATATCCATTGACTTGGCCTCCACAGCCGTCTGTGGCAATGAGTTCCAGGTTCACCACCCTCTGTCTAAAGAAATTCCTCCTCATCTTCTTCCTAAAGGAAAGTCCTTTTATTCTGAGGCCAAGGTATCTAATTCTAGACTCTCCCACACTTGTGGAAACATCCTCTCCACATCCACTCTATGCAGGCCTTTCACTATTCAGTAAGTTTCAATGAGGTTGCCCCTCATCCTTCTAAAATGCATTGATACTTTATTGTAATCTGTGTTTGATTGTGTTTACTCATAGACAAAGTTGGGCTAATTTCTTCATCAAATTTCCTTCTAAATATTACGGCACAAATACGCATTTTTACAATTTATTTTTGGTAAAACATATTCTTTTGTGATTCTTAATTATGCACTGAATGTGTTTTTTTTATTTTCTTCCTGTCCAGCAAAGAGGATTGACAACTCAAAGAGCGGTAAGATTTGAACTGTTTGTATCTATATACAAGTTACAATTGTACAATCTGTGCTGGATCTCCAGTGATGAAGAGCTTTCTTCTAACATTTAAGATGTTCCTTTTAACTGGGTAACCGATCTGTTTAAATCTGTAACTAATTATTTTGACAATCTTCCTCACCCTCCACAATTTCACAAATTTTGGTCTCATCTGCAACTAACCAACCCACCCACATTTATATCTAATTCATTCATATATAGTGCACACAGCAGAGGTCCCAGCACAGATCCCTGTGGAACACGTCTAGTCATAGGCTTCTAGTCAAGATGGTAGCGTTCCACTACTCCCCTCTGTCATCTGAGGGTAAACCAGTTCTGAAGTCAAACTATCGCATAATAATGCATATGAATCTTGTGGATCAGCCTATCAAAAGGAACTTTATTAAGTTCCTTTACTAAAATTTATTTTACGGGGATCGCTGGTTGGCACGGACCCGTTGGGCCGAAGGGCCTGTTTCCGCGCTGTATCTCTAATGAACATTGGTTCAAAGCAATGGTCACCTTTGTAGACAGTGGGAACCACAAAGAAACATGGAAGCAGGCCAAAGCTATTTCATTTACATTCATAGATATTGTGGATGGTCAGGGATACAAGTCCATACACTCCATGATCTTTAACACCACAGGTTAATCAAATTCATCCTCCGATATATGAAGTTTGACCTTGCATCAGTTTCCAAATGTACTGCCTACCTGTAGAAGTGGCTTCTAACTCCACACCAACAAGTCTATCAACTACAATACTTTGTCCTGACCTTATTAAGCAGTGGCAATGGTTTCTTGTCACCTGCTGCTTCAAAGATCTTTTATTCCGAAATTGGAGTTTTGGATTGCAGGAGTTGTAGGATTCCTATAACAACCTTTTTAGCGAAACGGGGACATGACAAAATATTGATAGTTATGTATGTTTGGCGAGGGGAATTATACCAGTGAACCAATGTCTGGAAGCAAAAAATTAAAAATGCAGATTTTTAAAATCTGAAATGAAATTTGAATATATTCAGCCAGCAGGGGACACAGAACTAATGTATCAGCTTGAGGCCTTCAGATGAAATTGCATATATTTCAAACACTGAATGTTTCTCTTTCTAAATGCTGCTGGTTGATTACAGCACAGTTAATAAAGGTTACCGGGCTACTCAGCTTGGGCACGTTAGGCTTCTGCCAACGGTGACGTCTACTTCAATGCCCATCACACCACATCCTGTAAACTTTTGAGAATTGACGTAACTATTAAAATGACTGTGACCATGTTTACTTTTAGACTTTAGAGATACAGCGTGGGAACAGGCCCTAAGGCCCACCGAGTCCATGCCGACCAGCCATTACCCTGGCCATTAACACTATCCTACACACTAGAGACAATTTTTATTTTTTATTTTTACCGAAGCCAATCGACCTACAGACGTCTTTGGAATGTGGGAGGTATCCGGAGCACCCGGAGAAAACCCACAGGGTCACAGGGAGATGGTACAAACTCCGTACAGATGGTACCTGTGGTCAGGATCGGTATCTGGGTCTCTGGCACTGTAAGGCAGCAGCTCTACCTGCTGCGCCACCGTGCCGCTCCCACTAATAAAAACCAGAAGGAATAAACCCAGAAAATAACCTTTCAGTGAGCTTTAACAACCCTTTAGCTCCCTTTAGTGGTTGGGGAAATCCCTCGCGCTTGTTTGCAGGTGACCAGCTGGCTGACTTGAGTGGGATCCTAGAGTGACACTAACATTATGTGATAGCATCATCTGCCTCAAATGTGATGTTCTGACAGATGATTCTTGTGCACATGCCATTGCTGTCTCCAAAATGTCATCTGGTTAATTCTCAGGGTGGCGGGACAGATGTATAAGGAAATAATGGGTCGACTGGGCTTGTTATCACTGGAATTTAGAAGGATGAAAGGGGATCTTATAGAAACATATAACATTCTTAAAGGATTGGACAGGCTAGATGCTGGAAAAATGTACCCCATGTTGGGGGAGTCCAGAACCAGGGGGTCACAGTTTAAGAATAAGGTGTAGGCCATTTAGGACTGAGATGAGGGAAAACGTTTTCAACAGAGAGTTGTGAATCTGTGGAATTCTCTGCCACAGAAGGCAGTGGAGGCCAATTGATTAGATGTTTTCAAGTGTTAGAATTAGCTCTTAGGGCTAACGGAATCAAGGGATAAAGAAAAAGTAGGAACGGGGTACTGATTTTGGGTGATCAGCCATGATCATACTGAATGGCGGTGCTGTCTCAAAGGGCTGAATGGCCTACTCCTGTACCTATTGTCTATGTTTCTGTGTTTCTCTGTGAGTATTTACAAGGTTGCCACACAGACCAGTTTGCACCCTCGTGGATGGCAGTGATGGGCACAATTTCCTTCCCTTATTTACAAAGTGAAGGATCATGCATGCTAGTTTTATAAACAATATTACTTGTTCCAACAGCTTCAACAATTTAATTATATACACTTCCCTCACCCATAGCAATACCCCAATAAGTCCGTGCCATGTAATTAGAATCTAAATTACACACAGTAGCTGAAACATCACTCACTTGTGTTAAATCACCAAATAGTTGGCGTGTTTAAAGAATTTTCAACACACCAACTTATAGCGGTGTATAAAATCATTGGAGGGATAGATAGAGTAGATGCACAGAGTCTCTTGCCCAGAGTAGGTGAATCAAGGGCGACAGGACATAAGTTTATGGTGAAGGGGAAAAGATTTAATAGGAATCTGAGGGGAAACTTTTTCACACAAAGTGCGGTGGGTGTTTGGAACGAGCTGCTAGAGGAGGTTGTTGAGACTGGGACTATCCCAATGTTTATGAAACAGTTAGGTACATGGATAGGACAGGTTTGGAGGGATATGGGCCTGACACGGGCAGGTGGACAAGGGTAGCTGGGACATGTTGGCCAGTGTGGGCAAGTTGGGACGAGGGGCCTGTTTCCACACTGTATCACTCTATGACTAATTAATGCCACACATTTCAATTCTCTTTTGTAGGTGTTGTATTCGACCTCATTTCTTATCAGCCAACTGACTGTGAAACTGATTGTATATACAACGATTGTCTGAGTCCAGTTAGTTTTGTTCTCCAAAGCAATTCGATGAAGTATCAGATGTCATGCAGCAAGGCAAAGACTATCGAGTTTCTGGTAGGTGCACTCCCAATATAGTGGCTTCATATTCCTCTACAGCAAACAGAATCGCTCAAACGATATCCTCTCATTGATATAGATTGCAAAGGCACTGTAAAATCTCGGTCTGCTTCAACACCAGCTTTGGGTTACAAGGCAGGAATACAATACACTCAATGGCTTCAGGTTAGGCTGTGTGGAGACTGTGACAACAATGTCAAGTGTTCAAGTATGGACCAGTCTGATTGACTTGCGTAGTGGTGATCACATTTTTCACATCTGCAGCATGCGACTGCATTGTCCCACGAGCTTCAAATTGAACCATGCTTTCCAACATAGAATATCCAACATATCTGCGCTCCGTATCAGAGTCCAGACAATGGTGGCAAACCAAGACGCACTAATAGGTAGAGGGGAAATCTTGCACCTTAAGACTTGAAGATAGACACACAATGTAAACAAGATACAAGATACAAGATAAATGTAATTGTCACGTGTGCCAGATGGCACAGTGAAATGAATTCCCATACAGCCATACAATAAAAATAAACAGGACTCAACACACTATAGAATATATTATAAAAGATGCAAAAGAATATGTGTGTTATGATTGTGTTTATAATTTGTTTGGTTGTTTTGTTGTTTGTCTTTTGCACAAAAGTCCGCGAGCATTGCCACTTTCATTTCACTGCACATCTCGTATGTGTATGTGACAAATAAACTTGACTTGACTTGACTAGACAATGCTGGAGTACCTCAGCGGGTCAGGAGGCGTCTCTGGAAAAAAGGACTAGTTGATGTTTCAGGTCGAGACTCTTCTTCAGGGACTGAAGACTTCAGAATCTGAAGGTCACCTATTCCCTTTTTCCAGTGATGCTTCCTGACCCGCTGAGTTACTCCAGCATTTTGTGTCTATCTTCAGTGTAAATGGTGGAAACCAGTTTCTTCCTACACCTGAAGGTCTGATGAGGCTTACAATCATTTATTGATCACAGTCATGTTTAGTGTAACATTTATTCAGCGCACATGGAGGTTGATAATTGACAATACGAGAAGCCACATTAACCAGGGCTTCAGTCTTTCCACATCCTTTCCCATTCCTGCCCTTGGCTGAAGATCATCTCTTCCACGAGGTGATGTTTAAGATGCAGGAAAAATCGAAGGTTGACAGAAATGCTGGACAAACTCAGCGGATTGAGGCAGCATCTATGGAGCGAAGGAATAGGCGACTTTTCGTGTCGAGACCCTTCTTCGGACCCTTTCATCGAAACGTCGCCTGTGTCTTCGCCTCATAGATGCTGCCTCACCCACTGAGTTTCTCCAGCGTTATTGTCTTCCACGAGGTCAAACTCGCTTTAACTGAAGGTAAAGTTTATATTTTGGTTAAAAAACAATCCTGTCAAACTAAATCCCCTTCTCCCCACTCCCACCATTCTGCCAGTTATCCTTTATCTATGGTCCTGCAGTTGTTGATCTCTTTGCCATGGAAACTCCCCCATGGTTTTGTGCATCTTGATAAAATCTACCCTGGGTTGTCTCCGATTCACTATCGCAGTGTTGACAAAGAACGTGTACATCTCTGTAATCTCTACAGTGCTATGACTTCCTCTCTGTAGCATCGTCAATTACATTGTATTCAGACCTTCATCTGTGACTTAGTAAAGTTTTATATAAATATTTCTGGTATGCATTCTCTGCCTTTGTTGTATGTTGCATGTTGTAGCTCACTCACATGCCACCTTGACCTATTTATCTACCTGCATCGTTATCTTCATCCATCACCTTTGCCTTAGTTCGATGCCTTTGTTCCTCCTTAATTCCTAGAGCGTGTAATAGAGCTTGTTTTGTTTTATTGTTTATCTCGGCAACCATTGAAGCGGGCAACAAGTATTCTTTATTGAACTTGGCATACTCCCAACAAACCACAATCAGTACAATCAGTTTTATAAAGTACTATACACTTGCACATGAATACATTACAGCGGTACTTTCCAAATCTTTTTACGTCCAAATTGTTCACCCACGTGACCTAATGTAAAGTTCTCCAGTCTATGGACTTGTGCTTATTTAAAGAGTGGGGATATGGGTCCATATTTAACATCCTGTGAGTTACAATCTACACTTTGAAAGCCAAGTTGTTGCAATACGCTGTTATTTTCCCTCGCACTCGCTCCGTTCAGTTTCGCTTGTCACTTTCCAAACTTCAATCTCACTATCAACTATGCTACTGATCTGAAGAAATGGCTTGACCCGAAACGTTGCCTATTTCCTTCGCTCCATAGATGCTGCCTCACCCGCTGAGTCTCTCCAGCATTTTATGTCTGCCTTCGATTTTCCAGCATCTGCAGTTCCTTCTTAAACATGCTACAGGTACTGATCTTTATCATCTGCAAACTTTCTTAATGATGGCTCTTGCATTTACGTCAAAGTCATTCATATATTAGGGACATGACCACTGCATAACATTTCCATTCACCAACATATCCGTCGAGTATGAGACTTGGGTATTTCCAAGTGCTTCAATATCTTAGGTAGACAAAAGTGCCGGAGAAACTCAGCGGGTGCCGCAGCATCTATGGAGCGAAGGAAATAGGCAACGTTTCGGCCTGAAACCCGGAAGGAAATAGGCAACGTTTCGGGCCGAAACCCTTCCGGGTTTCGGCCCGAAACGTTGCCTATTTCCTTCGCTCCATAGATGCTGCTGCACTCGCTGAGTTTCTCCGGCACTTTTGTCTACCTTCGATTTTCCAGCATCTGCAGTTCCTTCTTAAATGCTTCAATATCTTTCTATAATACATAACTTGACATCCCCAATGGGATGACATCCTATAAAATGTAACATTACATCTCTGTTTACTGTCCTTCAAATCTACCATAGCACTCTCCATGGCCTTATTGACTGGCATTGTTGTGCTGCTAATTTAGGATTCTGTTCACCTGGTTCCTTGGCTTTCCTATCCTACACACTCGCTCTGTGTAAGCATTTTTTTGTTGTTAAAAAGCAGGATAGTTTTTCTTGGATGCTTTATGACAACTGTTGCAATATTTTTTAATTAGGAGATGAAAACTTCGGAGGAAGATACCGTGGATGCAAAGCAATGCAACCTCATATTCTACAAGAGAAGAGTCAATGACCAGTATTCAATGTTTGAATCTATGTTGGCACAGAATCACTACCTCTGCACAGAATTTGAAAATGGACTCTATAAATTAGGGTTGAAGGAGGTCCAGACCAAAATCGATGAAACGGCACAGATAGAAGTGTCAGGGTGTGAGTCAAAATAGTTTGGGGTATTTGGACAACCCTTCCAAAAGGCAATTGACAAATGTATTTCTAAACCTAGAACAAAAGACCAGATCCTCTCACACGCATCCCAGTCCAGAGGAATAGTCTCGACCAAAAACATCGACTCATTTCCCACAAAAGATGCTGCCAGCCCTGCTGAGTTCCAACAGCAGTTGGACTTTTGGCTCGGGATTCCAGCATCTGCCGTCTTTTGTATCTCAATGAGAGAGCGTGGATAGTTTTCCCTGCTTTTTGTAACTTAAGCTTTAAGTGTGCCTTGCATTCCCTCATGCTATGATGAGAGAGAAACACATTTGAAGAAAGCATTTGCTTTTAGTTTTTTAGGGTTGTGGGAGTAGATGATGTGAATTGAGCAGCCCCTGCAGGTTACAGACGGTGTTCCCATTCAGCAGCTGTTCTCCTTGGTGTTCTAGGTCCCAACGTTTGGTCTCAGCCTGCATGAAGAACTGCAGACTATTTATTTAACTTCAATGTTATATCTTTGCAATAAATGGTGTACCCATTATCCTTTATATGTGCACTGTGGACAGCTTGATTGGATTCATGTGTAGTCATTTATCTGTCCTCCATATCTTGCTCCTTGGTGAAAACAGCAAAGTATTAATTTAGTATATAGTCTCCGTCCCCAGACTCCAGGCACAAGTTCCCTCCTTTATCATCAAGCAGTCCTACATTCTCCCTAGTTATTCTCTTGTTTTTGATATAGGTATTTAAAAGCTTTGGGATTTTCTTTAATTGACTCTCCAAAGCCATGTTGTGGCTCCTTTTGGCCCTTGTAATCACCTGCTCGAGTTCTTTCCTCCATTTTCTATTATATTCATCAATGGCCCTGTCTGATTCCAACCTCTTAAACCTTGCACGCACTTCATTTTCCTTGTTGATCAAATTTAAAACCTCTTTGGTCCTCGAAGGTTCCCTTTCTTTGCCATCCTTGTCCCTCCTTCTTACTGGAATTCATCCAGCCAAGGGCAGAGTATTCAATGCACTCCTGACTCATGCCTTGTGACTCTTTGAAATAGGTGTCAGACATCATAAGCACCCAACCAATGTACCTTCTCCGTTAGTAAGCGTATTTATATGTCGGGTCCACTATGAGATTTCACTTTGCAGTGACCCTCAGTATTTTCAAGTCTCAACCATGTAGTTATTGCAATGGCAAAGGTAGGTGGAGTTCGTAGTTCCACCACAAGGCTATGCTTGCTATATCTGTTCTTGTTGGTTATGCCACAACCCTCAGGAGATTGATGGCATAGGCAGAAAATGACTCATTCGCCCAAAGTATGAAGGACACTTGAGGTATAAGGTAACTTGAGCTGTCTTTGGGATGGATTAGTTGTGTCTGCCTCAATGGCATTTGAACATGGGTGAAGAAACCACCCTAAAAACCCTAATTGCAGCATAGAATTAATAGAGTGAAAATGACATAAATGAAATAACATTTTACGCTTTTTACGAGGTTTCAAAGAGTTTTGTTTGAGTGGATTCTTTATATAAAATAAACTTGACTTTGAGGGAAATATCCTTGCAATCGATACCTTTTCTGACCTCAGCGGTTTCTGATCAAGATGAAAGACGAGGTAGAAATGGTTTAATTTGCATCTGTTTACCATCTGTACCAAAGATTAATATTACAATAAAGTTCTGGATGCAAGATAAACCATTTTGAACAGTAAGGTAGACAAAAATGCTGGAGAAACTCAGCGGGTGAGGCAGCATCTATGGAGCGAAGGAATCGGTGATGTCACCTAGTCCTTCGCTCCATAGATGCTGCCTCACCCGCTGAAGTTCGCCAGCATTTTTATCAACCTTCGATTTTTCCAGCATCTGCAGTTCCTTCTTAAACATTTTGAACAGTAATCTCACTTGTGCATCATGAACATTATTGAAGTTGCCAGAATGTGCAATGACTCATCTGTGGTAAAGAAACTTAAATTGGAGGACGAGATTGATATGAACTTGCACTGATTGTAACCTGCTGTTATTCAGGTCACCGCGTGGGCATTGGTGACAAGAGCAAATAGTGATCAGGGAAGAGGTTTTTTTTTCTCTTTCCTAATTGGTTTCAACAATGGAAACTATAGCAGTGTCATGCTCCCTCTGCAGGATGAGAGGGATAAGGAATGAATCTAATGTCCATGGTAGATACAAATGCTGGAGAAACTCAGCGGGTGAGGCAGCATCTATGGCGCGAAGGAATAGGTGACGTTTCGGGTCTAGACCCTTCTTCAGACCAGAAACGTCGCCCTTCTTCAGATTGAAGAAGGGTCTCGACCAGAAACGTAACCTATTCCTTAGATGCTGAGGTTACACAAAAAAGCTGGAGAAACTCAGCGGGTGCAGCAGCATCTATGGAGCGAAGGAAATAGGCAACGTTTCGGGCCGAAACCCTTCTTCAGTTCCCTCTGAAACACCTTAGATGCTGAGTTGCTCCAGCATTTTATCTACCTTAGATTTTTCCAGCATCTGCTGTTCCTTCTTAAACAAATCTAATGTCCATGGTGACTGGATTGGCAGGTAAGGTGAACAGTTGCAACTCCTGTCAGACTGGATGGTGCAGTTGGACTCACAAAAAAGTGTCTGAGATGCGTTAATGTGGTTGATAGTACATCGAGTAGCTTTGTGCATTGCAAGCTCAGAAAGTGAGGAAATGGGTGACCACTAGGCAGGGCAGGACAGGGCAGGCGGTGCATTTCCCTCTCAAACAGGTGTTCTGTGTGGGATACTGTTGGGGTGGGAAATGGACCCATCTATAAGTATAAACAAGAGACAACGATCGGTGGAGTCATTGACAGCATGAATATCTTGGACTACAGAATGATATTGATGTGCTGGTGAAATCACAAATAGAGTTTAATTCTGGTTAATGTGGGGTGATGCATTTGGAGATATTAATGAGACTGGGATAGGCACCGTGAAAAGTAAGGCCCTAACTAGTGGTAAGGAACAGAGGTAACTTGATATACAAGTCCGAAGAACGTTGAAGGTCACAATGCAGTAGATAACATGGTTAAGAAGGCATTTGGGATATTGGTCTTTGTTGGTGAGGACAAGAACATGAGGGTTATGATGTGACTTTTTAAAACAGTGGTCAGAGCTCAGTTGGATGTAGGTCCTGCATGTAGTTCTGGTCACCACACTTTAAGAAACAAACTGCTGGAGAGGGCTTCTTCCCCACCCACCCAATCTACCCATCACCCATGTGATCCTCCCATCACAGCAGTTCCCATTTACCCCATCCCCCCTTATTTAATCCTCTAGAAACATAGAAATTAGGTGCAGGAGTAGGCCATTCGGCCCTTCGAGCCTGCACCGCCATTCAATATGATCATGGCTGATCATCCAACTCAGTATCCCGTACCTGCCTTCTCTCCATACCCCCTGATCCCCTTGGCCACAAGGGCCACCTAACTCCCTCTTAAATATAGCCAATGAACTGGCCTCAACTACCCTCTGCGGCAGAGAGTTCCAGAGATTCACCACTCTCTGTGTGAAAAAAGTTCTTCTCATCTCGGTTTTAAAGGATTTCCCCCTTATCCTTAAGTTTTGACCCCTTGTCCTGGACTTCCCCAACATCGGGAACAATCTTCCTGCATCTAGCTCCCCTTTACCCACCAGATTCAATTTCTGCAGCCCCGTTTACATCCAAGCCTATGTTATCCGCACCATTCTCCTTTCCTGACTGTATTTATTAATTCACCTCTCCCAAATTCTGGATTTATTAGCTACCATCTTAAAATTACTAGCCCCAATTCTGCTCTTCAATAAATCTTTTCCATGTTCACCTTTGCATTATCAGAATTTCTCTCAAACAACAATCTTAACTACCAATAGCTCATCTTCATGTAACATTTGTAATGCTGTAAAATATTCCTGGACTGAACGCAGAAATATTTTCAACCAAAATCAAACGAGCTGCATTCGATGGTTAGAGTAGCGGTCAGCTGACGGAGGATGCGGTATAGAGCCAGGGAGGTTTGACGGGAAACATCAGGGCTTGTGGTCTGAATGACTGAAGATAAGCTGTCAGTGGTTGGATCATGAAAGTCAGGGACATTCCAAAGTCCAGATGCACTCTTCTGCTCACTGCTCGGTTTCTGTGTTCAATATTACACTGAGTGATATCTGTAAGCTGTAGGTTCAATTTCATATCAAGAAATGCAGAGGCAGCAGTATTAACCACACCCGAGTCGAGCATCTACCGTTGTGGTTAGATTGTCAGCTTTGTTTCTCATCCCATCAACTTGACTGGTGCCCAGAGTACAGCATTCCTCTTTAACAAATACCATGTTAGAGTCACAGTCATAAAGTGATACAGGGTGGAAACAGGCCCTTCGGCCCAACTTGCCTACACTGGCCAACATGTCCCTGCTTCACTCGTCCCACCTGCCTGCGCTTGGTCCATATCCCTCCAAACCTGTCCTATTCATGTACCTGTCTAACTGCTTCTTAAATGCTGGGATAGTCCCTGCCTCAACAACCTCCTCTGTCAGCTTGTTCCATACATCCACCACCCTTTATGTGAAAAAAACATGTTCTTAGACCACGAGTTGTTTAAGAAGGTACTGCAGATGCTGGAAAATCAGTCAGAAGAAGGGTTTCGACCCGAAACGTTGCCCATTTCCTTCGCTCCATAGATGCTGCCTCACCCACTGAGTTTCTCCAACATTTTTTATCTCGCTTCTTAGTCCATGAAATCACTTTGAATCTCAATACTCTCTGATTAATGAGGACAGAATTTCTACGCTTTCCAATTTCTACATGATTTTAAATTCAATATCTTTAGCTTTCTCTGCTTTGAGGAGGATTACTTGGCCTGGATAGAGAGGATGTTTCCACTAGCGGGAGAGTCTAGGATCAGAGGTGATAGCCTCAAAATAAAACTAAGTTCCTTCAGGAAGGAGATGAGGAGGAATTTCTTTAGTCAGAGGGTGGTGAATCTCTTGAATTCATTGCTACAGAAGGCTGCGAAAGCCAAGTCGATGGATACTTTTAAGGCAGAGAGATAGATTATTGATTAGTACGGGTGTTCGGGGTTATGGGGTTAATAGGGGAAGATAGACCAGGCACGATTGAATAGTGGAGTAAATATGATGGGCCGAATGGCCTAATTCTGCTCCTATCACTGATAAACGTATCTTCACGAGACGTTTGGTCTTTGGACCAATTGAATCAATCTCTGCTAAACTTTCACCTCATTCTCCCTGAAGTCCCAAAATTGGATACTATACACCAGGTCTTTAGTTGCTGCAAAAACTTACCAAATATATTGAAATCGAATTGTGGATGGCAACTGGTGCAACACCTGGTGAAGAATAATGCATTTTCAATTGCATGTTATTTTAGCTTTCCACTTTAAAAAAAAAGCTTTATCTTTTTCGAATCAATTTCAAGCTCCTCCTTTATGCCCCCACCTACATCAAGAATCTGCTTGCCCACCACACCACCTCCAGGTCCCTCAGATCGGCCGGCTTGGGGTTACTGAACATCCCGCGGTCTAGGCATAAGCTCAGGGGCGACCGCGCCTTTGCAGTTGCAGCTCCTAGACTGTGGAACAGCATCCCTCTTCCCATCAGAACTGCCCCCTCCATCGACTCTTTAAGTCGAGACTTAAAACTCATCTTGACTCTCAAGCCTTTAGAAACATAGAAATTAAAACTTCATCTTGACTCTCAAGCCTTTCTTGACGTCCTCTGAGGGAGGGCTATATGTATGTATTTATGTATGTACTTAATCTATGAACCACTGTTGTGTAACGTTAGTACCTCCGCCAACGTAAAGCACTTTGGCCAACGAGAGTTGTTTTTTAAATGTGCTATAGAAATAAAAGTGACTTGACTTGACTTTTGTTGCTTTTTGTTTTAAACATGTAGTTCTGGTCTTGTTAATATTGTACAATTGTACAAAAAGGAGAAACTGCAAATATTGAATCCAATAGGTATGTCTCTATTTGGAGTGATCAATGAGTCCATGATATTACTTACACCTTAAACGGAAGGACAAGGCCGAGTTCAGAGACGCAGATCTCCACGGAATAAAGTCCTGCACACCAAGGAATAGAGTCCTGGCCAGCTCAAAACACAATGATACAACTTACATACAACTAACCTGATCCCACCCAAGGATAAGAGGAAGCTTGGATTCCCTGTCCTTGATCAAAAAATTCCTACTCTGCTGGTTAAAACTTAAAATATTTAAACAATGTTATTCTTAGTCATTGTCATACTTTGTGGAAACTGATGCTTTGGCCCAACTTGCCCACGCCGACCAACATGTTCCATCTTGACTAGTCCCACCTCCTGCGTTTGGCCCATATCACTCTAAACCTGTCCTATCCATGTACCTGTCTAAACGTTGCAATAGTACCTACCCCAACAGCAGCTTGTTCCATACTCACCACCCTTTGTGAAAAAGTTACCCCTCAGGTTCCTATTAAATCATTCCCCCTTCATCTTAAATGTATGTCCTCAGGTTCCAAATTCTCCCAAACTGGGCAAGAGCATGTGTGTGTCCACCCAATCTATTCCTCTTATGATTTTGTACACATCCAAGATCACCCCCGTCATCCTGTGCTCCAAGAAACAAAAGTTCTAGCCTGCTCAACATCTCCCTACAGCAGAGGCCCTAGAGTCCGGGCAACATCCTCGTAAATCTTCTCTGCACCATTTCCAGCTTGTCAACATCTTTCCTTTCACATGGTGCCCAGAACTGAATACAATACTCTAAATGCAGTCTCACCAACGTATTTTATAACTGCAACGTAACCTCCCAATTTCAATACTCCCAAGTTGTATACCACCATTCTTGTATGGTAATTGGCTCCACAATCTCCACTGAGATTTGAGTAAAGAACTGCTCTAAAGCTAAGTAGTTGATCCGGAGGGATAAATGTCTTTTAAATTGTGCATATAATTTTATTTTCACTTGCTCTCAACTGCTACTGCAGCATAATGTAATAGCTTAAAGCAACATTTTGTACTTAATGGGGATAATCATCATGTCAAGTACATTAAGTCTATCTATTCCTGAAGCCCACTTAGAGTGAAGCACTCCCACAACTGCAATGAGCTCCCGTTATGGCTAAGATTCCCTTTATTATCCAACAAAGTTTGTCCCCTAACTCAGTACCTCCTCCTATTCCAGAAGGCACACTTTTATCTCTCACTAGGTGCAATGTGAATATTTCCATGGCATATATTAATAGTTCATTAAGCCATCCAGGAATCATAAAGCTGCTAATTGTTTTAACAGTACTGAGTTACAGTCAACTTTGTAATACAGCTCCATCTAAAATCATATCACATTGGATCACTGCAGAACATGGAAGATGTTCTCTGTCAGAATTTAATTTGGAGCCCATTTCTCAAAGGAAAAGACCATATGCTGATTTGGCATATCCCCGTCGTATAAAGAACATCTTTGATTATAATGGGAAATAGGAGTTTTCAATTGAAAGTGCAAGACAGGGATCAATATCAATATTGTGAGTGGGATATTTGTTATACTGATTGTATTGGGAAGAGTGATTATAGAGTGATGGGTTGTATATATGACTAAGATACTGTATAATATATGAGGGGTTTTTCTTTTCTTTTTCTTTTTTTCTTTTTTGTATGGCTTTGTAAATATTTGATTAGTGTATAAATGTAAATAATTTGGTGTACATATAGCTGCTGGTGTACATATAGCTGCTAAATTTGTATAAGACAATTACAAGCAGTTGAATAAGGGGTGGGAATTAATAAGCTTTGACTTCTTCCTGCTCCTTTTCGGACAAATACGCTTCATTTATTTATAGATATTGTTTATGACACTTTATAAATATTCTTGTTTTGCTTTTGTATGCTGTTTCACACTTGCTTTTTATTCTTTTATTCTGTTCGAAATAACTAATAAAATAAATAAAATTAAAATAAATATCAGCACACAGCCTTCACAACTGTCAGACTCCACTGTTTTGCAATTAATAATAACAAAAGTAATTTGCGAGTTTTATTCTTCACTAATGAGCCGACTACATAGAGTTCAAAAGAAAAGGCAGGTCTCCATGGTTTAAAAAAAAACAGGAAAGTAAAATAAACACAGATAAACCCAATAATTACATAACTTTTATTACTCAGAGAATGACGAGCCTGAAATTTCATTGTGCATTGTGCAATTCTGATGATTAGTTCTGATCCATTTAAGAAGAGAAACTAATGAGGAGGAATAAATGAATATGCTAAACCAGGTGAGGTAAAGACGAGGTTCTGGACAAGCATGAGCAGACACAAAAACTATTGAATAAAATGGCCCGTTACTCCGCTGTAGAAAATGTAAAGCACAAACTATATAATAATTTATCTGTAGTTTTGTACATGGTTTCAGATTTTGACCACTGCGTAAAGCAAGCCCCATCTCTGGTCATGACTAATATAAAAATATGCATGGTGGGAAGGGGAACAAAAGTAAACCACACGTGTCATTCGAAAGACTGACGTTATGACTGGATGGCATAAGGCAACAGTTATGATCAATGTAAACATGGCTGCAAAATTACATTCCAAAATAAGTGTCCCTTTTGTCAGAGCTTCTTAAAGAAATCATTGTTGTGATTTGTCTATTTTCCTTATTAAATGAGAGCAACCCCAGAAGTTGTTTAGTGGAACGGACAGTGTCATTATTTATCAGAGGCTCCAAAGCATTGCCACAGCTTTACAAATCCCCACATCATGATAATTGAAGTAGCATAGACCGGCGAAAGTGACAGCTGACAATATCTGGAGGCCTATCCTGGCCAGCTTCACTTTTGCCTCTCCGTGTACGTAATCTGTGACTATTTGCCCAAGGCCCCTGAAAGGAAACACACAGATAAAAATAAAAAATAAAATAGGTTAACCACCACGGGAAATAAGCAGACATTGAGGCTAGACACAAAAAGCTGGAGTAACTCAGCGGGACAGGCAGCATCTCTGGATAGAAGGAATGGTTGACGTTTCGGGTCGGGACTCTTCTTCAGAGCTTGCACAGTGTTCAAATCAATGGTGAGTGCAGATATTTTTCTGTGGTATGTGAACCAGCCTGTTTTCCCAAACTTTATTTTAGGATATTGAAATAATGGGTCATAGTTCCAGTCTGTTATGGTGTAGATACTGTGATGTTAGAATCAGATTATTTCCAACCAGTAAGTTAATTGGAGAATGTTTTGAGAATCTTCATATTTGGAAAGACTGATTAAACCATAAGTCAGAAATAAAAATCAAAAGAGCAACAGTTTAGTAACATGTTTGGAAAGATTTTGGGTTCTGAATAAAACAGAGACCAGGAAGAACAAACACAACATTAAAAGGATGATCAGGGGTGTAATAATTATGGAAGATTTGAACCTTTGTGTATATTGGGAGATCAAATTGCGAAGAGTAGCCAGAAAAACAAATTCACAGAGTGCATTAAAGGACAAGGTTCAAAAAAAGGCCTTACCAGTGACCATGGAGAGTGATTGCTGCAGCCAGTGAGTAATCCATGACAGATCCTGGGTAGATGTAGGCAGCAGGGAAAAGGCCAAGTAAGGCGACACTCACTATCCGTTCACTCGTCCAGTGTGCAGAAGCAGCTTTGGAACCAGCTAAGAGAGAAGACAAGACTAAACACGGTTCTCTAATTTCAATAACAATCATCACATAATTAAACCGGGCCACAACATCGCAATGAATGCCAGTGCCCTTGGGAGTGTGATTAAACAGCAAGACCGTGGAAGGAGTACATGATCCATGAAAGTGATGACACAGGTAGGTAGAGGAAGGCAGCAACTTGTTATTCTTATGTTATTCCCTTTATCCTGTATCTGTACACTGCGGGCGGTTTGATTGTAATCATGTATAGTCTTTCCGCCGACTGGATACTGTGCAGCAATAAAGCTTTTCACTGTACCTTTGTAACCGTGACAATAAGTTAAACTAAACTAACTATTAAGAAACAGAGGGGCCTTCATGGACAAGTCCAAGGATCCGAGAAGGTGTCGAGAAAGGCAAATGAGATACTTGCCCTCATTAGCCTAGGCATAGAATGCTAGACCAGGGAGGTTATGGAAAAACTTTACATTTGTTTAGCCACAAGTGGAATAATATTGGGTTTGGTTCCAGTTATCACTCTATACGAAGGATATAATTACACCAGAGAGAGTGTAGAGGAAAGTCATCAGGATGTTGTTTAAGTTGGAGCATTTAAGTTATGTGGAAAGACGGTTTGTTTTCATAAGATCATAAGTGATAGGAACACAATTAGGCCATTCGGCCCATCGAGTATATTCCACCATTCAATCGTGTCTGATCTCTCTCTCCCTCCTAACCCTATTCTCATGCCTTCACTCCATAAGCTCTGACACCGTACTAATCAAGAATCTATCAGTCTCTGCCTTAAAAATATCCACTGACTTGGCCTCCACAGCCTTCTGTAGCAAAGAATTCCAGTCACCTCCCTCTGACTAATGAAATTCCTCATCTCCTTCCTAAAAGAACCTCCTTTAATTCTAAGGCTGTGACCTCTAATCCTAGACTCTCCCACTAGTGGAAACTTAGCTATGACCTCTGGTCCTTAAATGTTATTTATTTTTGCTTTCCACGTGGTATCTAGATTACCTGATCTTCTGCATTCTTGGTATGGAATACATTGCAGCAATGTAGAACTATACCAAGTTCAACCTTTACTGCAATCTATTTGCAGCACATTTTATTGAAATTACTCAAGCTGTAAATCTGCACCGAACAAGCTAGATTTTCATGTAGAATAGACTGTTGCACATACTTTGTGATGCCTTGGAGATGGTTTCTCTATAGTATAAATTGAAGAGTTTTCAAAGCAAAACAAGATAACTGATTAACACAGAACAAAATTCAAATTTGGTTCAGATATTTGGTTCATATTTTTCTCTGTCGTTTTCCATCTTTTATTTTAAATTTCTAATTTCCAGTAAGGATGTACCTGCATTGTCAGTGGTAGCAAGGAATAATACTAAGATATGTTGGTATCACTAATTTGGAATCCACTAATAGAAGGAAACACTTTGTACACACCTCATGCTTCACATAACCTAAGGCCAGCAGGGTGGCGCAGCGGTAGAGTTGCTGCCTTCCAGGGCCAGCAGCCTGGGTTCGATCTGGGTGCTGTCTGTACGGAGTTTGTACATTCTCCCCGTGATTGCGTAGGTTTTCGCCAAGATCTTCCCACACTCCAAAGACGTACAGATTTGTAGGTTAATTGGCTTGGTGTAGGTATGAATTGTCCCTAGTGTGTGTAGGATAGCGTTAATGTGCAGGGATCGCTGATCGGTGCGGACTCAGTGTGCCAAAGCTGTATCTCTAAACTAAACAAAATAACTCTCTCCTAAGCACCCCACAGAAACAAATCTTGGCCTTACCATCAATAAAAAAAACCCACACTACAACACTTACCAAAATGGCAAGGAGATGTGTGAATCCGAGATAAGAGTAGCACATGGGATTCCTGGGTCTTTCTTGAAGCAATAAGAGGCCCAGCCACCAATGACTTGCATAAGAATGGTGCTAGAAACAAGAAAGAAAAAGGCATTAAACTTGTTTGTCAATCTGAGAGGCAAACCAGAAGACACTCTCAAGACAGACTTACTCTGTTACTGATTGTCTATAAATAAAACCTATTACAAAGATGTTCAGCAAACCTTTGTTCATGCAATGTAGAAATTGGAATAGGTGCTACAGGATCAAATGTAAGCTCGACAAAAAACTGCCCATCTTTCATTTGGCCATGTCACAACTTTCCAGAATAAACATCAAATTCTGTAACTTTATGTAATAAAGCCTTTGCTGGACACACCCCAGTATACAAGAACAATATCAGCAAGAAATTGCACAGCCAGAACTTATAACACTTTAGACATTGGACAGTCTCATCTTCATTTCTCTCCAGTAACCCTTCATGGCTTTTGAGCACTCCTACAAAATCACATCTAAATCTCTTCCACTTCACAGTAACCGCTAAATGCTTGAGCTGAGTCAAGACTTAAATCCATTTAAGATGATTATACTCTACACTGAGATTTAAACTCATTAATACTGATTAAATGCTACACTGAGTCTGAGGAAGTGTGAAAGGTCACTTGCAAAACACCCCTCCACAGATGGAGCCTGACCCACAGAGTTACTCCAGCCCTTTGTTTTACAAAGAACAATTGCACACTGTACTGATAGCGATGATATTGGTGCACCCAGTCGGGGTGACGGCGTTGCCACAGCAACCATGGCACAGCCTGAGTTGCCTTCCCACTGCTCTCTGACACGGGGTTCTTGGTCCTCCAAAATATTTCAAATGGAATTTAAACTGGAGGTGGTAGTTAACTGTGCAGGAAGGAACTGCAGATGCTGGTTTACACCGAACACTGACAAAAAACTGGAGTAAGGGGGTCAAGTAAGTGGGTCAAGGCCGCATCTCTGGATAAAAGAATGGGTGACGTTTCAGAGTCGTTCAGACCCTTCTTAGTTCAATTTACTGCCACATGTACCGAGGTACAGTGAATAGCGTCTGTTGTGTGCTAACCAGTCAGCAGAAAGATTATACAAAGATTATACTGGACAAGCTGGATGCAGGAAAAATATTAGGAAACATAGACACAGACACATAGAAATTAGGTGCAGGAGTAGGCCATTCGGCCCTTCAAGCCTGCACCGCCATTCAATATGATCATGGCTGATCATCCAACTCAGTATCCCGTACCTGCCTTCTCTCCATATCCCCTGATCCCCTTAGTCACAAGGGCCACATCTAACTCCCTCTTAAATATAACCAACAAACTGGTCTCAACTACCCTCTGTGGCAGAGAGTTCCAGAGATTCACCACTCTCTGTGTGAAAAAAGTTATTCTCAGCTCGGTTTTAAAGGATTTCCCCCTTATCCTTAAGCTGTGACCCCTTGTCCTGGACTTCCCTAACATCGGGAACAATCTTCCTGCATCTAGCCTGTCCAACCCCTTAAGAATTTTGTAAGTTTCTATAAGATCCCCTCTCAATCTCCTAAATTCTAGAGAGTATAAACCAAGTCTATCCAGTCTTTCTTCATAAGACAGTCCTGACATCCCAGGAATCAGTCTGGTGAACCGTCTCTGCACTCCCTCTATGGCAATAATGTCCTTCCTCAGATTTGGAGACCAAAACTGCCACAGAGGGCAGTGGAGGCCAAATCACTAGATGGATTTAAGAGAGTTAGATAGAGCTCTAGGGGCTAGTGGAGTCAAGGGATATGGGGAGAAGGCAGGCACGGGTTATTGATAGGGGACGATCAGCCATGATCACAATGAAGGGCGGTGCTGGCTCGAAGGGCCGAATGTCCTCCTCCTGCACCTATTGTCTATGTTTCTATGTTTCTACATGATGACAATCGAGCCGTCCAGTGCAAAGATCTTATAGCGAATCTGCTATAAGATCTTTGGTCCAGTGTACAAATACAAGGTAAAATAAATCACGTTTAGTCAACTCTAAAGACACAGAAAAGCCGGAGAAACTCTGCGGGACAGGCAGCATCTGTGGAGAGAAGGAACGGGCCAGACTGAAGAAGGGTCTCGACCAGAAACATCCTCCACAGATGCTGCCCCAGGCACAAATGTCCCGCTGAGTTACTCCGGCATTTGTTTGTCCCCATTCTGCAGAATGAGGGTCTGTCGACAGACGACAGCGGGCGGGTCCGATGAAGTACTCTCCACCCGCCACAAATGGGCAGAAACGAAGACTTACATTGAAGGCCGCGCCTGCACAGCGCACTCAGCCTGACGACCGCCGCCATGTTGGCGTCTCCAACCAAGGTCACCCCGCCGGAAGTAGTTGTCGGGCCACGGGGGGCGGGGGGGAGAGCCCGGCCCTGCGCATGCGCTGAGCCGCGGAGGATTCTGGGTCTTGTAGTTTATAGCACCTGGAAGTTAGAAACATAGAAACATAGACAATAGGTGCAGGAGTAGGCCATTCGGCCCTTCGAGCCTGCACCGCCATTCAATATGATCATGGCTGATCATCCAACTCAGTATCCAGTACCTGCCTTCTCTCCATACCCCCTGATCCCCTTAGCCACAAGGACCACATCTAACTCCCTCTTAAAGTTCAAGTTCAAGATTCAGATTCAGATTCAGATTCAATTTTAATTGTCATTGTCAGTGTACAGTACAGAGACAACGAAATGCATTTGATGCAAATGCAAATGCAAATTCAAGTGAGTTTATTGTCATGTGTCCCTGTATAGGACAATGAAATTCTTGCTTCGCTTAAGCACACAGAAAATAGTAGGCATTTACTACATACTAAACATAGAAACATAGATAATAGGTGCAGGAGTATAATGTAATACAATACAATACAATACAATTTATTTGTCATTTGAACCTCATTGAGGTTCAAACGAAATGTTGTTTCTGCAGTCATACACACAAGAAAAAGAACCAAGACACAACACAATTTACACAAACATCCATCACAGCGCATCTCCTCCTCGCTGTAATGGAAGGCAAAAACTTATCTCTCCCCTGCACTCCCCATTCCCCTACCGATGTCAGAGTCAAAGCCATTCGGCCCTTCGAGCCTGCACCGCCATTCAATATGATCATGGCTGAACATCCAAGTCAGTATCACATCCCTGCCTTCACTCCATACCCCCCCCCTTTTAAGGATAAGGGGGAAATCTTTTAGGACCGAGATGAGAAAAAAAAAATTCACACAGAGAGTGGTGAATCTGTGGAATTCTCTGCCACAGAAGGTAGTTGAGGCCAGTTCATTGGCTATATTTAAGAGGGTTGGATGTGGCCCTTGTGGCTAAAGGGATCAGGGGGTATGGAGAGGATGGGATATTGAGTTGGATGATCAGCCATGATCATATTGATTGGCGGTGCAGGCTCGAAGGGCCGAATGGCCTACTCCTGCACCTATTTTCTATGTTTCTATGATCCCTTTAGCCACAAGGGCCACATCTAACTCCCTCTTAAATATAGCCAATATGCAGAGAATTCCAGAGATTCACCACACTATGTGTGTGAAAAATGCTTTTCTCATCTCGGTCCTAAAAGATTTCCCCCTTATCCTTAAACTGTGACCCTTAGTTCTGGACCTTTACCTTTTGGTTTTAATAATAATACTAATAATATATTTTATTGTCATTGCACATAGGTGCAACGAGATTTGGTATGCATTTTCCATCCGATGTCATAACTTAAACAACTAATAAAATTTAGATACCCCGAGAAACATGATTTATAAAAAAGGACAGTGAAACAGTAAAACAGTTTAAAGTGCAAACAGTTTTAAAGTTTCATTCTTTTTTTCTCGTCGCCTGTATTTCCATTTTTTGATTTCCTCTCTTACCACTTTTCCGAATGCGGCTGTCATGTGGCTGCAAAGTGAGTTTCTTGAGGAAACTAAATTTTCCAAAGATTTAGCAAACAATTCTCAGAGGGAAAACTTGTCCAAAGGGAAATCAGTTTATTTTTGGTTTATTGTCAAGAGTCAAGAATGTTTTATTGTCATGTGTCCCAGATAGAACGATGACATTCTTACTTGGTGCGTCAAAGGGAGTTGAGGGTAATCTTGGGCCGGCGGCTCAAGCATCATTCTGACCAATGTACAAACACTGGAGCACAAGATAGAAGATCTAAGAGCAGGGCTGTGTGTCAGAGAAACATGAGTGACTGCTGCTTACTCTGTTTCACGGAGATCCGGCTCATCCCGAACTCACCAGACTTCATGCCCCTGCCTGAGGGTTTCTCCATCCACAGTGATGTAAGGAGAAGAAAGAAATGGCGGCATCTGCTTCATGTTAAACTTGTGTTACTTGGACTTAACGATCTTGATCCATTCCTGCTTCCCTGACCTGGATCAAATGACATTTAAGTGCCAATCACTCTCTTATTGTACTTACTGAGCTTTTTTTCTCTGTGATTATTTGTTTTGCAGAGTACAATGTTTACATGTTGTGTCATTGTTCTGTCTGTGCCATATGACAATGATTGAAGCAACCTGGACTCTGCCTCCTGCCTGCCTGTGTGTATGGGTGTGTAAATATATACGTGTGTATGTGTATGTGTATATGTATACATATATATATATATACACACACACTGAACTTTTTTTCTCATTGATTATATTGTTTACAGAGTACAACGTTTACATGTTGTGTTATTGTTCTGTCTGTGCCATATGACAATGATTGAAGCAACCTGGACTCTGCCTCCTGCCTGCCTCTGTGTGTGTGTGTGTGTATATACCTGCCTGCCTGTGTGTGTGTAAATATATATGTGGGTATGTGTATATGTATGTGTGTGTATATATACATAATACCTGTAGCCTGCCTCCCTGCCTGTGTTCTTGGTTCTTCTTGATTTCTTGGTCCTCCAAAATATTCCAAATGGAATTTAAACTGGAGGTGTGTGTGTGTGTGTAAATATATATGTGTGTGTGTGTGTATATTATATTATATACCTGCGTGTGTGTGTATATATATACATATACCTGCAGCCTACCTCCCTGCCTGTGTTCTGTGTGTGTGAGTGTGAGTGAGTGAGTGGGTGTGTATGTGAGTGTGTAGTCAGTGTGTGTGTGTGTAGTCAGTGTGTGTATACATATACCTGCAGCCTGCCTCCCTGCCTGTGTTCTGTGTGTAGTCAGTGTGTGTGTATGTATATATATATATATACGTGTGTGCCTGTGTGTGTGTGTAGTGAGTGTATATACATATACCTGCAGCCTGCCTCCCTGCCTGTGTTCTGTGTGTGTGTAGTCAGTGTGTGTGTATACATATACCTGCAGCCTGTCTCCCTGCCTGTGTTCTGTGTGTGTGTTCTGTGTGTGTGTGTGTGTGTCAGTGTGTGTACACATATACCTGCAGCCTGTCTCCCTATATGTGTTCTGTGTGTGTGTAGTCTGTGTGTGTGTAGTCAGTGTGTGTGTGTTCTGTGTGTGTGTGTAGTGTGTGTGTGTATACATATACCTGCAGCCTGTCTCCCTGCCTGTGTTCTGTGTGTGTGTAGTCAGTGTGTGTGTGTCTGTGTGTGTGTGTAGTCAGTGTGTGTGTAGTCAGTGTGTGTGTGTGTACATACATATACCTGCAGCCTGCCTCCCTGCCTGTAGTCTGTGTGTGTACATACATATACCTGTAGTCTGTGTGTGTGTGTAGTCAGTGTGTGTGAATGTGGCGCTGCCCTCTGACCCGGCGGGGTGCGCGCTTCCGCTTGGAGACGTGGCCGCCGCCGCCGCCGCCGCTGCCATATTCCGGGCGCTGACTGCCTGTCTCCCTGTCTCCCTGTCTCCCTGTGTGTGATTACCCGCCTGCCCGCCGCCCCCACTCTCCCCCACCGCCGCACCACCTTCCGCCATCTCGAGAAGAGGCTCGCAGACGTCGCGGAGATGGTAAGCGGGCCGGTGTGTGTAGTGTGTGTGTTGAGAGGGGGTGGAGGGCCCGGGCCGGCGCCGAGCCAGTGTCACTAGGCCGCAGTATATTTGGTCTCCACAAAGAGTTGGAATCTGCTCTCACTTCCCCCATCGCCGCTCCTGCTGCCCGGCAACACCAGCTTTAATTTCATCTAAGGCCCAACTTCACCTTTATTTTGTTAAACCATACTCGTTGGAGTTTCCAATAGTGGATGAGAGAGGACTGAGATAATTGTATGTGTCAAATATGGAACCGAACCTCGGCTGGGTTTTATTTATTCGGGAGTGGAGGCCCCTTGTGTTTTGTTTCTACCACGAAACGTCACCTATTCCTTTTCTCCAGAGATGCTGCTGCCTGTCTGGCTGAGTTTCTCCAGCTTTTTGTGTCTTCGGTGCAAACCAGCATCCTCCCCCTTTAGCTGAATTGCTTTGAAATACTCTTTGACATATCCTTAAGTGGACCTGGACGCTTCACTTCTCAAGCCAGTCCTCTTTAAGGGTTAGGTTGAATACGGCATTCACTTCTTAATCATGTATTTCTTTAGCATTCTCCTATTACTGAGAAGAAATTACTGAAATATTGCAATACAAATATATTTTTTCTTTAAGCAGGTTGCTTAATCCAAAGTGATTGCTTAACTTGACAGAAGTTAAGGATTCTGAAATATTTGCAACAAATGCTGTATTTAAGTCTTGGTTTTTATATTAGATGTTTGTGCCTTCTGGGTCTCCCCTCAACACACTCCTTTCAGCATCGAGTAAGTAACAAGAGGACTGGCATTTTTTTTCTGTGTGGTGTGGATATGACACATCATCATATAGTGCATTGCGAAAAAGCAGATCTAGTCATGGTTCATTTATTTGTTAATTCACTTGTGTTAGTATTGACAATCTATATAACCTAAAGTATAATTATTTAATTTTTCATGTTGGCTTTGTCAGTTTTTTTGAGTATAAAGTTGACGGTGGGGAGAAGTGCATCAGGGTGATGAAATTCCACCATTTGTCATTTGTTAAAATGCGGATTAAGATTTTCATCTTTAAATTTAAGGGAACAAAATGTTTGACTTGGAATTCAAAATTGCAACTGGTGTTAAACATATGGTCATGTACATTTTCATGCTTTTAGCACTAATTTTGTTTCCTGCCATTGGCTGTAAATATTGGGTATTTTGGATGGCATCTTCACAACAAGTGTAAATTAAGTATACGTTGAGGTCGGCATTTATCCAACTCTAATTGTCCCATTGCCCCCTTCCGTTGCCTCCCTCGATATCCTAGGATAAATTCAATCAGACCCTGGCCACTTGGCCTCTTCAACATTTTTCAAGACACTCCAACACTTCCTTAATATTTACATGCCTTAAAATATCACCATGCCCTTGTCTGATTTAATTGTCATCCATCCTTTTCCTTAGTGAATACAGATACAAAATACTGTAACGAGTATTGTTCACTTCCTCTGGCCCCATCTATAAATTTCCTCCTCTACCAGCTTTCTCCTCATGCATGTACAAAATGTCTTGGGATTCTCTTTAATCTTACTTGCTGAGGACATGACATGTCCCCTTTAAGCTTTCCCAATTCCTTCTTTCCTGTTTCCTTTATCCTAAGGGCCTTGTCCGATTTTAGTTTCCTAAACTTTGCACAAGTTTCTTTTCGACTAAACTTGGAATATCTCTTGTCATTTAAGATTTTCGAACCATACTATTCTCACCTTTCATCTCACAGGACCATTTTGGTCACTAAACAACAGGCCTTTAAAAAACTGCCACTTATCATATGTGGATTTACAACCAAACAATTATTCCAAATGTACTTTTTCCTGTTCCTTTCCCCAATGTAGCCCTTTCACTTTAGGACCACTTTCACCCTTACCTGTAACTATCTTAAAACTTACAGCGTTATGATCCCCGTTCCAAAAATGTTCCATCACTGAAATTTGGATCACACTTGTTCCCCAGTACAATGTCCAATAGGACCACTTTCTGAGTTGGATTATCTTCATATTGTTTAAGCAATTCTCCCAAAGAAGTCTGCCGCTTCTAAACACCTGGCACTTAGAGAACCCCAGAACCAAGAATTGTGGTATTTCAGAAAAGAGAAAAAGGTGATGATAAGAATGCAGTTTTCTTTATTTTGTGTCATTAGGCAAATGTTTGGTTGTTAATCTTTATGATGGAGCTCTGGTGAATATTGGGAGTTTTGGATATGGGCACAGATTAGCCTGTTGTATTTTGACCAGTCTTGACTGTTGTGGAATATTTAGGTCAGGTTTGAGGGACAAAGTGACTGACAAATTATTTTTCTATTTTCATGCCACAAGTTCAGGAAGACATGTCAAATAATATTGTTAAGTAAGAGCCTGTCTGGGTTTTACATATTTTGCTTTGCATATGTTAGTTAATGCATATTTAAAGACCATGACAGTATGACTGAATTTGGCTGGCGGTGCTAATTAACTCTGACAAAGCTACATTTTTAAGCAAACAGTAGCAAAGTGAGCCACCGGTTGTGCAGACGAGTGTCTGTAATACGGGTGACCCCTGCATCATGAGGGGGTTGTGTTCCTAGAAAATGGTCTCTCACATTTTCCTTAACCAAAACTGCATCATCTGCACATCTGTCAAAAAATGAATTGGGGGGAAAAAATATATATATTTGTTTACTTTTTGACAGATTTTGTAAGAGCACATATTTTAATTCTGTTTCCCAGATTTTTACTCAAATTTGTAAATTCTATATGGAAAGTTTCCATATGGGATCTGCTGTAATGCGGGGTCACCTGTGCTTTGCTTGCTGTGTTTGACTGATCAGAGCTATTGAATTGTTTCAGAAGTTTTAAAAGACTGAATAGGTTGAAACCTTCTTTCATAAAGAGAAATCTGATTATTTTGGGGGGGTTGTTTTGGTTTGCCAAGTCTTTAATGTAATGAGAGTAGACGTGGAGAATATCTTCGCTTATGGGGGATAAATAACTGGAGGTCAATGCAGAAATATATAATACCCATCACCTACCCACCGAAGGCCTGCTGAAAAGGGAAAATTCTTCAAATAATTTTGATTTGTTGACATTAAATGTGGTAATTCTGGCACACCATAGTACACTGTTCTTAAACAATTTACGTATTAAATTCTCTGGATTTACCAATTTAAGATTTTGTACCTAGGTGCAGACTGCAATTGAAACTCGTACTCTACCAGGCGACGGATATAGTGTTTTGCATTGGGAATTGACATTGTAGTGCATTTCACTGTTAAATCTTTCATTGTTAACTGTCATGACTGGTAGATTTTTAAAATCGCATATCTCTTGATAAAATTATGGCTATGGTATACAGTAATCTTTTGACAACCCATTTTCATTTCTTCCGGGGGATTAGAGGCCAAGCTAGGCTATTTAGTAAAGAGGGTTACACAAAAAAGCTGGAGAAACTCAGCGGGTGCAGCAGCATCTATGGAGCGAAGGAAATAGGCAACGTTTCGGGCCGAAACCCTTCTTCAGACGGATTCATTTCTGCAGTCTGAAGAAGGGTTTCGGCCCGAAACGTTGCCTATTTCCTTCGCTTCATAGATGCTGCTGCACCCGCTGAGTTTCTCCAGCTTTTTTGTGTAACCTTCGATTCTCCAGCATCTGCAGTTCCTTCTTAAACATAGTTAGTAAAGAGGTTGGTTTAGGTGGGTTTAGAAGTATCCTTTGTACCCCTCGATACAAAGTAGCTGCGACCCTCCTGTGTACATAGTTTTTGGATGAGCCATATGAAAGACACAGATTGAACTTGTCCACATGTGTAAGGAAGTAGTGATACATTTTGTATTATTTGCTCTGTGGCTAGAATGCGGAGATTTTGATTAAATAGCAAAGTATGCAAAAACTTGTTCCCATATGAAAGAAATTATCTATAAGGGTATTAGTTGAAGGATAAATGTTGTTAAATTAAATGAATGGTGATGTTTCTCATTTGAGGCCTGGACTATGACTTGATCCCCTAAACGTTTGGCTTCATGTTTGCAGTCACTGAGACGAGGAGATAGTGCTTTGAAATGATGCAGTTTATATTCTTTAAATATCGAAACAAATTCTTTAATTTTTATATCACAGGCAGTCTCCAGGTTCCACTCCTGAGAACTGTTTGTAAGTTGGAAATGAACTGATTTAATGAATGAAGGCTCATTCATTACTCAGCTATTGTATAATCGCATTCGGTCACAGCTGATGTAAATGTACCTCTGCTTGATCTTTTTGTTTTGTTTAGTGAAGGATAAAGAAATCTTCTCAAACTACATTTTGAGTTGACCCATAGCCTAAATAGTGTTTTTCTAGGGAGAGTTCCAGAATTGTATTGCTTTTTTGCCATCGGGTTGAAGTGCTTTTTCTGACATTATCTCTGAATGAATGATTGCAAAATTCATAAATAACTACCCAAAATAATTGAGATACAGAAAAAAATAAATGTCAAATGTTTTCAACTTGTGTCTTAATACAGGCACAGATGACTCGGTTTTGCATTCTAGAAATTTCCAACATGGACCATTTTCTAGGAATGCGACATCCAGTTCCTTGTGGGCTTGAGTGTACGGAACAAGTGTAATAGTAGTGATGTGTGTGACTAGGCAAGTCTTAAATTAATTAAGGTTTGGTTGTGCCGTCACTTGTTCTTCTGCCTAAACAAAGCACTCCCCGTTCCAGGCATGGGAGAAGTTGAATCCTACATGTGATCTGATCACGAACCTAAATATTCTGAAAGAGCCAATGATATTTCATCTTCAAAAATGATTTCCGTGATATTTAACACAGAAAAATTTTCATTGTTAACTAATTTTTCTCCAAACGGTTTTGTAACAGTTGGACGTTAACTCTGTTAAAGTTATGTGACATCTGATGCTTGATAAATTATTTGTGGAAATGAAACTATCACGATCAATATCGCTAGTAATCCAACGTGAATAACGGTACCTGATATTGTTTTTCTAGAGGGAATTTGACTTTTCTATACTTGTCTATCGGGGGAGAGGAAAATTGAACATAGTCGGTGTGATTGAATGGTGCCAATTTGGCAATTAAACATTGCCCTCATTATTCTGTTGGGTGGAGTGTGGTGAAAGCAGCATGGCAGTCATACCGCATCAACTTCTCCACTCCCCTTTCTCACTCTAACCTCTCCCCCCCTGAACGTACAGCCCTCCACTCACTCTGCAACAACCCAGACTGGGTGATCAAACCTGCTGACAAGGGAGGTGGCGTGGTAGTCTGGCGCGCTGATCTCTACAAGGCTGAGGCCACGCGCCAACTCTCAGACACCTCCTCCTACTTATGGACCATGACCCCACAGACGAGCACCAGGCCACTATCTCTAACACTATCACTGACTTCATCACTTCCGGCTCCCTGCCCTCCCAAGCCTCCAACCTCATCGTTCCCCAACCCCGCACGGCCCGATTTTACCTTCTCCCCAAAATCCACAAACCAGACTGACCTGGCAGTCCCATTGTTTCTGCCTGTTCGTGTCCTACCAAACTTATTTCCACATTCCTCGACTCCATCCATATCTCCTCCTCCCCCCCCCCCCCCTGGTTAAATCCCTCCCTACCCATGTTCAAGACACCTCACACGCTCTTCGTCTACTCCATCACTTCCGTTTTCCAGGCCCCCATTCCCTCATCTTCACCATGGATGTCCAGTCACTCTACACATCCATCCCCCACCAGGAGGGTCTTAAAGCTCTCCGTTTCTTCCACGACCGCTGAACCAACCAATCCCCGTCTACTGATACACTCCTCCGCCTAGCGGAGCTGGCCCTTACCCGTAACAACTTTTCGTTTGACTCCATTTAAGGACCCAAGCAGTCTTTCCAGGTGCGGCAGAGGTTCACCTGCACCGCCCCCAACCTCATCTATTGCATCCGCTGCTCTAGGTGTCAGCTGCTCTACATTGGTGAGACCAAGCGTAGGCTTGGCGATCGCTTCGCCCAACACCTCCGCTCATTTCGCAATAACTAACCTGATCTCCCGGTGGCTCAGAACTTCAACGCCCCCTCCCATTCCGAATCCGACCTTTCTGTCCTGAGCCTCCTCCATGGCCAGAATGAGGCCCACTGCAAATTGGAGGAGCAGCACCTCGTATTTCGCTTGGGCAGTTTACACCCCAGCAGTATGAACATTGACTTCTTTAATTTCAGGTAGTCCCGGCTTTCTCCTCCCCAGCTCTCCCTCAGCCCACTGTCTCCACCTCTTCCTTTCTTCTTCCCGCCCCACCACCCTCACATCAGTCTGAAGAAGGGTCTCAACCCGAAATGTTGGCTATTTCCTTCGCTGGATAGATGCTGCCTCAACCGCTGAGTTTCTCCAGCATTTTTGTCTACTTTCGATTTTCCAGCATCTGCAGTTCCCTCTTAAACATGGCAGTCATTAATGTGTGTGTAAATATTTGGTATTATCTATTCCTAATGCAGAAGTAACAAAAGGTAGAAGATAGGAAAAAAAATTAGATGCTGGAAATCTGAAAGAAAATGACAAAATGCTGGAAATACTTGCTGGGTCGGGCAGCATCTGAGGAAAGAGTTTGTTTTAGGTCCAATACGCTTCATCAGATCTGAGCCTCAAATATAAATTTTCTGTTTACCTACTCGACAATTAGGGGCACAGGTGTTTTGCTGTTAATGGATAATTGCTGGATTTACAAAGTCATAGATGAATCCAAGAGAAGGGAATGGGAAGATATGGTCCATGGTTTGAGAAATTTATTTATGGTAGCATATTCTTCACGGCTGAAAGGTATATGCAGGGTAAAAATGTCTCCTCGCAATCAAAATTGGCTAGGATTCATAATCATTGTTACATTATAGTTGTATTGAGTTAGAATTGGCTTGCCAGTTTATGATGGCATTGTGCAGACTCCTTCATGCAGAATAGCTAGTTTGATCATGATACTGTAAACAGCAAGGTCTGGGAAATTATTCTCTTTTTTTGTGGGATTTTATTTATAACTACAGCTCGTTGTTTATGATGTCAATTTCTTTGAGCCAGTTCTAAAAGTGCCTTGCCTGTGAAATTTTCAATCAGGAACGTTTTTTACAACAAATATATTTGAATATTTGCTTTATTGTACATTTTCAAACTGCTGCTATATAAATGTTTTTGTTCTAATACTTTCTGGTTACTTGTGTACACTTTCAGTTGCTGGTTATATGCCAGAATATCCATTGGGCGAGTGAAAGTGCTTCTACAATAGCTCAGCATGGCTGGAGATGGTCTCTCTTGTTGTTAGTTTGCTGAGGATTGGAAATTCTATATTCTTTCTCTTGACCAATTAATGCATTTAACATTGTCTTATTAATATTAAATGGCATTAAAACAACTTTGGGAATAGAAGTGCTAAATATTCTTTTTTTGGATCCAGAATTTGGATTTTACAAGCATCTTATCCTGTTTCTCTTGAATAGATAGAACCTGGAAACTGAGACCAGTTATGTTTTTAAGTTTGTGTAGTGGCAACTTGGATACTTTAACATTATAGAATAATTATGCTCAGGATTGTGCACAATGATTTCTTGCAAAAATGCAGCACCACATTAGTGCTAAAGAACAAATGAAATTGACAATCCACAGTGAACTCCTTGTTCCAAGGGAAAAAGTATTTATCGCATCTGTTGCGAGGAATTTTGGGTTATAATGTTTCCATCAGTCTTTTCACACAGAGAGTGGTGAATCTCTGGAACTCTCTGCCACAGAGGGTAGTTGAGGCCAGTTCATTGGCTATATTTAAGAGGGAGTTAGATGTGGCCCTTGTGGCTAAAGCGATCAGGGGGTATGGAGAGAAGGCAGGTACTGGATACTGAGTTGGATGATCAGCCATGATCATATGAATGGCGGTGCAGGCTCGAAGGGCCGAATGGCCTACTCCTGCATCTATTTTCTATGTTTCTATCAGTCATGTCCCAGCTTTCCTCTTTTCCCTTTATGTATTTTGTATCCTATATCTGAGCTGCAGGAAAAATATAATTTAAAAAAAAAACTACTGTACCGAGTTTACTGTGTGGTGTAAATTTGCCCCTATTGTGTTTTTGCTTGCCTCCACACTCTAGGTGCTGTTGGCTACAGCTGTCTGCACCAAGGCCGGGAAGGCAATTGTCTCACGCCAGTTTGTAGAAATGACACGGACTCGTATTGAAGGCTTGCTGGCAGCATTCCCAAAACTCATGAACACTGGGAAACAGCACACATTTGTGGAGACGGAGAGTGTGCGGTACGTTTACCAGCCACTGGAAAAACTCTACATGGTGTTGATCACAACTAAAAATAGCAACATCCTAGAAGATTTGGAAACACTCCGCCTATTCTCTCGAGTGGTAAGACCAATAAACAAGCCATTAGTGTGCGCAAAGTGAAATGCACTGGATTGAATTTTAGAATATGCACTCTATCAATTTCTCTCCTGGGATAAATAACGTTTATTGATACAAATTAATTTGTAAAAAATCCTCTCGTACACCAGCAATTCTATTATCCTTGTTACCTTTGTATTTGTGCTTCATATGATAGGTTCAAATGTTTTTATAGACTGATCCTGAAATATCCGGAAGTTATTTGATGTTATAAAACTCTCTCTAACTTGTGAAAAATGGAAGATAGATTTGTGCTGCTGGATCTACCATTTGAGATGGGGACAAGCGGGTGTTTTTTTAAAGATAAATATGATTGGGGGGGGGATTAAAATTCAAAAACAATTTTTTAATAGTTTTAAGCATGGCTGTCCTGTTGGTGTATGTGTATTTTGAGATTTAGATTAACTTTGCTCACTTCAGAATCAGCTGATTGTGAGATTCTGACCATATCATAAGTTTTATATCCAATCTGTATTGCTAGCTATAGTTGTGCCAGTAATATCGTAAACTAGCTTAGCTTAGAAGGTGTTATACCTTAATAGTGGCAGCAAAGAAAAGTAAAAGTAGTCTGTTTGCTTTCTCTTGCCATCCATCCATTTTTTGCGCCACAAAATATGTATAGTGTTTTGTTACAATACAAGGATTTTTCATGACAACTTTTTTTTTTCTTCACCATCAAAAATCTGGTGTTATTCTGTCTCATTTTGTGCAGGCATTTAACATCAGGAAGTGTTTTCTCTTGGCATATTTCTCAAACAATACCTTTTAAAAAATGCAATATTATTATGTGTATGTCTTGCCCAGTTCCTGATTGCTTATAAAATATTCACTTGTGAATTTCCCACTGAAGTATTCACTACATTACACTGTAGAACTAATTTCATTTCACTCTAGTTCCCAATTAATTTCCTTTCTTGATTGAAGAATTGCGTCTGTGATGTCAGCATGCAATTTAAAAATAGTCAAATCAACTAAAATTTCAAATGAAAGATCTGAAAATTGGGTCATTTGAAGGCAAGTTATTTCTCTAGAGTAGTTTAGTAGCCAAAACTAAACTACTAGAGATCGGTCTCGAGGTATAAGGAGGAGTTAATTCCATGGACTTTAGTTAAAATAATACTTGTGACTGATCTTTAGAATCCAAGGGTAAAGCTGTAAACCGATGTTCTGGAACTCAAGGTGTCTGAGCCAACTTTCAGCTCTGAAAGATAATTGAGGAATGACTGTTCAAGAAAGATTTGCCAATGTTTTATTTGAAGAACCTGTATAAGATAGGCTGTGATTCTGGAATAAGAGATATTGTTACTCAAATGTTCTAAAAAGTGATGGGGGTAAAGACATGAGAGTGGGATTTGGACCTGTTTTAAATAACATTATGCATAGTTTATCAGATATAATCTTTAAGATTAGAAAGCTTATTTGAGTTAATATCGTTTAGGTGAATGAATGTGTTGCACAACTCTATTTTTGCCTGATTTATTAGAAAATTGAAGAATGCTTGAGCTAAGCAAATTTAGTTTTAGAAATGGTTTACCTTGTGTTTAGCAACCCCCTGCTGATTTTGTAGTGTTGGTGATTTTGGATACAAGCCCTGAATGGAGGTATACATATAATGGAGCCCCTTCTGATCTGTATCAGTTTATGATACTGTATTCAGTTAACATTTGCTACGATCAAAGGAGTTGCTTTCTATTTCCCTTTATAATATTTATTTCCAAAGTCTAACTGATTTAAATTCCTAGAAAGCTAGTAAAAAGTTCACAAACCACAGACTAAAACCCATTAAAATTGATTATTTTTGTCTGTCTTAAAGGCGTTTGGATCAACTGCTTTTTGTTTTGTAGATTCCAGAGTATTGCAGAGTGCTGGAAGAGAGTGAGATATCAGAACATTGTTTTGACCTAATCTTTGCCTTTGATGAGATTGTGGCATTGGGCTACCGTGAAAATGTCAATCTTGCCCAGATCAGAACATTCACAGAAATGGATTCCCACGAAGAAAAAGTTTTCCGTGCTGTTCGAGAGGTAACCAAGATAAAAAGAATCCTGATGGTTCAGTCAAACTTTTAAAACTAAGTAGGAGGAGATTAGATATCAAACTCTTCTGAATCAAAGATAGGCATAAAATGCTAGAGTAACTCAGCGGGTCAGGCAGCATCCCTGGAGAACATCGATAGGTGAAGTTCTGGGTTGGAATATTTCTTCAGGCTGATTGTAGGAGGGGGTGGGAAAGAAAGAATAGAGAGGAGGGGTTGGACAGATCCCAACCGGTAATAGTTGAACACAGACGAGAGGGTTATTTGATAGGCAGATTGCTGGATAATGCCAGAGATGTAGAGGTGTGAGGCTGAAAAAATAAAGAGTTGCAAACTGGGTATCCATTCTAAATGATGCAAGGGAAGGGGGAGAAGGGGAGGAGGAGGAGAGAAAGGAGAGAAAGGGGAGGAAGAAGAAGACTATTGTGGGTTAGTTAAAATCAGAAAGTTCAATGTTCATACCGTTGGGTTGTAAGCTACCAAAGCAGAATACGAGGTGCTGTTGGTCCAGTTTGTATGTGGCCTCACACTAGGTATGGAGGAGGCCCAGGACAGAAAGGTCAGTGTGGGAATGGGAATTAAAATGCTTAACAACCAAGAGTTCCAGCTGGCCAGGTGCAAGTGTTTGGCAAAGCGGTCACCAAGTTTATACTCTGCCTCGTCGATGTACAGGATCCCACAACGGGAACACTGATTGCAGTAGGTGAGGTTAGAGGAGGTGCACGTGAATCCAGATGTGTCAACTGGAAGGGCTGCTGGGGTCCCTGATTGGAGGTGAGGGAGAGGGTATGGGGACGGGTGTTACATCTCAAAGTCTCTTGCCCCGAAGTCGTGTCGCATCCTGACTGAAATGTGTCACAAACCTTTAACATCTCTGGGTCTAAATGCTGGAATTTTCTTGCCGAGCCTCTGTGTTTGTACTCTAGTCAGAAGAAATAGATCAAGAAGCCATTAGCCATCATCCTGGGTTGGTGTAGGAATGGGCAATAAAGGCAGGCCTTGCCAGTGTTGCATGGATCCCCAAAATACCAAGACATTTTTCAACTCCAAAATAATCCACTTGTTGCCTGCTGGGCACAATATTCAAAAATGAAAGCCATATTTACGATCCATATTCTATGTAGTACATGCAAACCTTTCAAGTCTGGGCTATGTAAATTTATTTGCATTTCCTTTTAAGACGCAAGAACGTGAAGCAAAAGCAGAGATGCGCCGAAAGGCCAAGGAATTGCAACAGGCTCGCAGAGACGCAGAAAGACAAGGCAAGAAGACCTCTGGGTTTGGAGGCTTTGGTAGTGGAGGAATCTCCAGCAACTCTGCAGCCTCCATGATAACAGACACCATCATTGAACCAGAGAAACCAAAGATGACACCAACAGTGATGAGGTGGGTGACCACTTACTGGTGCTCCATGTGGTCTAATTAATACAGGAAACTATCTTTCCATGAATAAACTGATTGGACCTTAAGAATATCTGTCATAAGTCTGTTGCGTGAATGTGACTGATTCTTGTGTTTTTTTTGTATCAGTCCTGTGTGAGGTTGGACACACCACCAGACAGTGGTGTATGCTTCTATACTTCTGCCATGCATTATGCACTTTTTATTAATTTCCCTTTTCAGTTTCAGTGATAAGGATAGTGATCACTGATTTTATAATAAATGTATATTGAATATATCTGCTGCACCAAGATAAATCAAAATATTGGAGAAATCTGCTCAGTTTTGCGCTTCAAAAAACCTATTGGAGTGACAGGAGTCTCGAAGGATAGGAGTTCCATTTTCATTAAGCTGCATGGTGGAGACTTGGAAGACAATTTAGATTGTGTTAATTTCAAAGTGAGAATTTGGAATGGAAATGGCCCAGTGAGGTGGACACTTGGACTTTTGAGAGGAATTGTTAGAACATTTCGACCACGCTACCTTGTAACTGCACATAAGTGGCTATACAGTAAAGTCGGTATGTCTTCAGGTTTATCAATGTTCTGGCTTCCTGAATTTGACATAAAACAGTTGTTACTATTACCATATTGTAATTGCTATTGAACAAAGCAGTGTCATTTATTTTATTTGTTTAAAACTATTAAGTCTTGTCTGCAAAGTCAACTTCTATTCCCTTCCTGGGTTTACAGCTAATTGACTTTCTTGGACATGACTTGCATTTTGATTTTTAGAGGGATGTGTGTTTTGTGTCTCTGGTATGTTTGTGAGAATACTGACAGTTACTGTTAGAGCTTTGCTGCTTTCAGTGCGTGCTTTATCTTCAGATTTCTATATTTGGGAGATGAGTTGTATAGGTTTCAATATATAACAGAATTTGGCATGCAATGATCTCCCATGATGTGTACATTGTTAGCTTAAGGAACATTTTACAAAGAACCCTGATATCCTTCCTGTTTAATTATTTTGACTTTCAACTTTAAGTTTAAGTCATTCTTGAGCTGATGTTCAAGAGCATCCAAATCAAGCAAATACACCTTTGAAGTCTGGTCCATGACGGACAGATTGGCAACAGTGGCTTTTAAAAACAAAATCTTTTAAAGAATTAGATGTTGAATGTGTCTGTAATCACTTGAGTGAAGAGATAATGGTGTTTTTGCCTCTGCAGCTTTCCTTACCAGCCGGCTGAGACACTTATATTTCGTACTGTAGGGTAGCCTTTAAGAGTTAATTATTCCTTGGCCTGTTTCAGTTTGTAAAACAAAAAAATGTTAGTTGTTATATATTATGGATCAAACCTGTGCCATTTTAAACCTATTATCACCTGTGTTCTCTTGTGGATTAAGGGCTGATGCAGCAGGTCTTGCGTGTGAAGCTGGTTTATATATAATCAGGTACGGTGTGCTTCAATTGCTCTCAGTAATGCATGGGAAGGGGGCCCTTCCTGCAACACCCAGTACACAGTAGCCTATTGAGTTGAAGGCCCTTTTTGTTTTCTTCTGCTTATCTTGGCTTGATTGTGGTGTCACTGTGTGCATAGTAGACTTAAAAAATGTTTACAGATATACATTGGTATAATTTGTGTACTGTACCAAGCACATTTGTGGGAAAGGTGCTGCAATGTCACAACAGTCAAAAGTTAACATCTATTGTTTGGGAATACCGGTAGAATTGCATAGGTAAATATGAAAATATTGGCATGTCAAATGGTAAGCTGATTGAGTTCATTGTTAAACCTAAGGTTTAATCCTCCAACTCTAACATAACAACATCTCCATTTGTTTCCTCAGACCTTCTGGTCCAAGCAAAGCCTTAAAACTTGGAGCAAAAGGAAAAGATGTGGAGAATTTCGTAGATAAACTGAAACTAGAAGGCGAACAAATCAGTTCCTCGACAAAGCGTTTGTCAGAAGCAGCTAAAGTGTTGTCACCTCCCATTAACGTAGAAAGGTGGGTTTTGTTTCTCTGTACACTATCCAAATATATATTTTTCCGCAGGTGATGTATTTTCGTCTTATACAGTTTCTTGTCACTGTTAAGCCATGTTTATCAACCATACATCCACTGTCTCATCACGCCCAACTAGAAAACCACATTATTCCCATGGTGCCTCAGTTACATTAATCACAAACGTTTTAAAGAATAGAGACCAGCCCGACTGTAATAACAGCAGAATGGTTTATCTGCTGACTGTTACGCATGTCTGTTGCCAAACCAGTTAGAGCTGGTCCCTGAATCGCAGTTTGGATTCTGCCATTTGGTGGATAAGACCCTCATGGAACTAATCCAAGGAAAATGAAAGAAGTCGCTACTTCATAGAGTTTTTATTACTTTTATCCATCAGTGAAAGACCATCCTTACATTTGGCTCCATTTTTCACTTGCACCATGATGCTTTGAATTAACCAGCTGACGTGCAACACAGTTCTATCTTTTAAACACAGGAAGCGCCTGAGAAGGTGATTCTGATAAGTTTCACCAGTGAGTTACCAGGATTAGAGTCATGGAGTGTGGAAACAGTTCCTTCGGCCCAACTCGCCCACACCGGCCAACAATATCCCAGTTATACTAGTCCCACTTGCCCCATAACTTTCCAAACCCGTCCTATCCATGTACCTGTTCAACTGTTTCTTAAACAATGGGATAATCCCAGCCTCAACTACCTCCCCTGGCAGCTTGTTCCATTTACCCACTGTATATACTTCTGTGTGGCACAGGTTTGATTAAATAACTATTTTTCATCCTGAGTTGGTGGTGATTTGTTGACTCTCCTCTCAGTTGTGGAGCTTGATGCACAAAGGGATCTTGGAGCAAAGCAGAGCTAACTTTAATTGCACCTGATGATGATGACACTTAAATAAAATTGTGGATCTACTTCTGACACATTATCAAGCAATATAACTCTTTTCACTTGTCAGTGTTGTATCAGGGAAAATGACAAGATGGATTGCCCAGCACTGATGTTCTCACCAGCAGCAGTGTAATTGATGTGAGGTCACGCTCAAAAAAACACCTCGTTGCAGTGACCAATGTGTGTTGTATGTGTGACTGATCATCGAATTTTCAAAGCTGTCTACTGCAGTGCTTCTGTCTAATTTTCATTATAGCAAGTAGAAAAAATGCTCTGAGGTCATTAAAGGATGCTTGAAAATTCCCCCTCGTGTTTACTACCCAATAGATTATTGCAGCAGGATACTGGCCATGTTGGTTCAAATTAATTTGAGGTTGCAGAGTGTTGAAACTAAGTGTAAAGCACCCTGGTGGTAAAAGGTACAAGGTGTCTCTGAATTTGAAATCCTATTGAGCTATAATACATTGAAACGTTGATACTCCACCAGTTTAGCTGGCATTACTTGCTAATGCTGCCCAATGGATCTAATGCTTTGGCACCAGTTTGTTTTCCTGACAACCCAAGTAATGTAAAATTTGGGGGAAAAAAATCCATTGTGCCTGTCCTACCTCATTGGGTATTGGAATTTGGGCCTTCGGTTTGTATGCAGCAAAAAGCTACGTCTGTTAAAAATCCAAACGCGGTCATAGGGCCTTGTCAACAAACCCAAGCCAAGTTAGCAGCCTGTGTTCAAGCTAGGTCCATAATCCAGTGATGTATTTCAGTCTGATCCGTTGCATGCCGTACAAAGATATTTTTCTTTTGCGGAGTTTAGATTGTTCTGGTGATGTTAATATTTTCCTTGCAACCGATGCAGCGTACATCTGAAGATTGAAGAGAAAATAACGTTGGTATGCGGCCGGGATGGTGGCCTGCAAAACATGGAGGTACATGGCATGATCATGCTGCGAGTTACTGATGAGAAACAGGGCAGAATTCGGCTTCAAGTGGAGAATGACGATAAAAAAGGAATTCAGCTACAGGTAAAAGTAATGCTGTATCTGTGAGAATGCATCTTAGTTGTTTGTGGCAATCGGGGGGGGGGGGGTCAGTTTGGGTGTGGTTTGATCTATTCTGGAGTTCGCCGTAGAGTCATGCAAAGCAGCTGATTCCAATAAATATTTAATGCCGCAGTCTTGCAATTGTAAAACCAGTTTGTCCTCTAGCCACTAATGTACAGGTGACCTGCAGTTTAGTCGTGAGTAGATTTCATTCACATGTTTAAACTGTAATGTTTTATGTGTCATTCTTAATTGTTACTGTATGTCGAATCGTTACTGGCGAGCAGAGCACCAAGGCAAATTCCTTGTATGTGTACATACCTGGCCAATAAACTCATTCATTCATTTTACATATTGCCTTAAGTACAGAGGCAGCAGGGTTGAGAGGGGAAGAACTTCAGGGCTTAGAGCCTTGGCAGCTTAGGGCACAGTCATAACATCAAAGCAATTAAAATCAATGGAGGGGGTTGTGGGGGGGGGGGGGGGGGGGGGGGGGGGGGGGTGCTCATGACCAAAGCTGGAAGTGTGAAGATCACCCTGAAACTGGAGCAGATTTGTTGATATTATTATGAAGGAATGAACTGCAGATGCTTGTTTACATCGAAGATAGACACAAAATGTTGGAGTAACTCAGCGGGGCAGGCAGCACCTCTGGAGAGAAGGAATGGGTGGCGTCTTGGGTCGAGACCCTTCTTCAGACTATTTGTTCATTCATTTGCATATTTTTAAGTATGGGTTCCAATGCAAAACTGCAAACATGATGCAAGGTAGAGATTAGATTCGATTTTCTGGGCCTCTATTCAAAACTCTTCTTCTTAACTCCTAGTCGAGCAACCCTTTACTGGGACCACAGATTGTACTGATTTGTGTTTAGGTAATTGATGTTGGGTTTTAAATTATTTTATTTTTGTATCCAGACCCATCCAAATGTGGACAAGAAGCTCTTCACTGCAGAATCGTTGATCGGCTTAAAGAACCCTGAAAAATCCTTCCCACTAAATAATGATGTTGGCGTCTTGAAGTGGAGGTTGCAAACCACTGATGATACCTTTGTTCCCCTCACCAGTAAGTTTAAAAAAATCCTGTAATAGCATTGCTGCTTGTTCATCTTTCCCTCAGCAGAAGAAAATGTTTTCAGCGATTCATGCGGTGATCGATCACTCTTTGCTCTTAACTCCCATGAGCTCCTGGATCTTCCTTTTTGATTAAGATTTTATTCACTAGGCCTTGCACCTCCTTTTGTGCTATGGTGTAAAATTGTGAAGAAAGACACAGAATGCTGGAGTAACTCAGCGGGATAGGCAGCATCTCTGGAGAGAAGGAATGTGTGACGTTTCGAGTCGAGGCCCTTCTTCAGATGTAAAAGTGGAAAATTGCTGAGATTACAGAATACCTGGGGTGTTTCATATTTAAAATGCTCTATGTGCAATTTGAGGTAAATTAAACACATTTGCTCCAAGAAGCAAAATTTAAAGAAGTAATCCTTCATTTTCCAGTGGCTGCTTATAAATACAAGGGTTCCTTGAGACATGGATGACATGACTTAAAAAATCCCACTTTACACTAATTCACCCTTGTATTTTAACATACGATATTTGTTGCTGTGGACATTTCTGACAAACAGGTGAACCATTCTCCTCTCCATGCAGGACACTGTCAAAGCCGCACCATCATCTCTCACAGATGGATGGGTGCCAATATAACATCCTGTCGATATAACAAGACATATTATTGTCTACCATAACCGAATAAGAGGGTTAATATTTACAGTACTGTCACAATGTCTTTGTCTTTTCCATGTTGGAGTAAAGACAGCATCATTGAGGTTCTATCCTACACACTGAATTGTCCCTACTGTGTAGGAGAGAACTAGTGTTGGGGTGATTGTGGTTGGTGTGGAGTTTGTGTTTCCATGTTGTATTTCTAAACTGAAGATAAAGTGGTTCAAAAACACCATTTGCTCCTTCCACCTAGTGGTCATTCATGAAACAACGAGCTTGGTCTACAACGGATGTTGTCTGCTGTAACCTAAACCTGTGTTGAAACCAGGGTTTACTGCACACATGGCTGACACACAAACAGATGGCTAATGGACAGTTCCGTTGCATAATCCTAGGACTGCCTGTAGTGCAATTTGTTACTTGCAACTGGCAACCCTAAGTCTCATAATATAAAATCATTAAGTTCAAATGTAGAAGATTTTGGGGAGGGTTTACAGCAATGAGTGATTTGTTTGGGTGGAGGGGCTTGAGCTGCTTCGAGGCAGGTGGTTCAAAGTTAAGAGATTGGTGTTGTCTTTGACGTGCTTTCATTACTTTCTCTCTCTGCATTAGTTAACTGTTGGCCTTCAGAGAGTGCCACGGGCTGCGATGTAAATATTGAGTATGAGTTGCAAGAAAGCAGTCTGGAACTAAATGATGTGGTCATCGCCATTCCACTTCCGTAAGTTGTTTATTTTTGTTTAATCAACTGGAAATGTTTTTTTTTCACTTTCTGATTATTCCTGTGATGTAACTAGCAGCAATATTCCTGTCGCCTCGGTTTCACTAAGGAGAGATGGTGCCTGGCTTCGGGAAATCTCTGAGATACGGCGAAAATATTTTATAATATTTGTTTCCAAACATTAATCCAGTCAGATAACTAATGGCGATCGTCTGTATATTTTAGTGGCTCCCTATCTAAAAGAACTCCAACCACTCTGCAAGTGAGGCAATGTAGTTGGTATAGAACAAAAGCGTGGAGACAAAAATGCTGGAGAAACTCAGCGGGTGCAGCAGCTTCTATGGAGCGAAGGAAATAGGCAACGTTTCGGGCCGAAACCCTGAAGGAAATAGGCAACGTTTCAGGCAGAAACCCTGAAGGAAATGGGCAACATTTCGGGCCGAAACCCTGAAGGAAATAGGCAACGTTTCGGGCCGAAACCCTGAAGGAAATAGGCAACGTTTCGGGCCGAAACCCTGAAGGAAATAGGCAACGTTTCGGGCCGAAACCCTGAAGGAAATAGGCAACGTTTCGGGCCAAAACCCTGAAGGAAATAGGCAACGTTTCGGGCCGAAACCCTGAAGGAAATAGGCAACGTTGCCTATTTCCTTCGCTCCATAGATGCTGCTGCACCCGCTGAGTTTCTCCAGCATTTTTGTCTACCTTCAATTTTCCAGCATCTGCAGTTCACACTCTTTTGTTCAAGTAGATCAGGCTGATGGCCTTTTGTTCTATTGTTCCCTCCCTGCCTCACCATATTGCCTGCTGATTCTTTAGATTTTTGACATCTTGGTTTTGTACCTTTTTTATTATAAATATATTTTTTTAATTAATGCTCTAAATGTAGCCGAGACATTCAAACAATTGTACAAAAGCAATAGCTGTTTCCCCGATCCCATTGTACTGACTGTTCACTTCTGTTGTACCTAGGGCTGGTGCTGGAACTCTATTAATTAATGAACTCGAAGGCGAGTATCACCACGACAGCCGAAAAAACATACTCGAGTGGTGTCTGCCGGTCATCGACGCCAAAAACAAGTCTGGCAGCATGGAGTTTAGTATTCCAGGACAACCCAATGATTTCTTTCCAATCAATGTGTCCTTCGTATCCAAAAAGAATTACTGCAATATACAGGTATGAACTCTTATTAAAATGCCAGAGCAATTCAGGGAAACTCCCTCGGGTATATCCTACAAGTTGTTCATGTGATAGGATCAGAATTAGGCCATTCGGCCCATCGTGTCCTCTCCGCCATTCAATCATGGCTGATCTATCTTCCACTCTCAACCCTGTTCTCCTGCCTTCTCCCCATAACCCCTGACATTCGTACTAATCAAGAATCTGTCTATCTCTGCCTTAAAAAATATCAATTGACCTGGCCTCCACAGCCTCTGTGTAGAATTTGTGCTGAAGGAATTTCTAGGATGCAACCAGTTAATTAGGTTTAGTGGACAATCTGTTGGCCCTTCAGAGGTTGATTGTAAATTGTCCAAATTTCCTAATTGACTACATGTATTTATGATGTCCATCTAGCGTATGTTGTGAATTTACACATGGTGGTTTGGTTTACCCGAACCACATCGCAGATATTCAAGCTCATAACCCAGAAATGCTCATTAAAATGTTGCTTGCTCCGCTGTTGAGTACAAATTTAGATCAATACCTTTTCTCATTGGTGACAATGCTTGATGTAAAAAGCATCCAGTCCACCCATTACCTTTTTAGAGAACAGAGTCTACCATCCTTTGTGACTGTACCCCGGCCCCAATGACATCAACTCAACTCTCAAGTGCAGTCTGGACCCAACACTTGAGAATGGGCAACAAAAGGTAGTGATCTCCTCATCCCATGGAGCAAATATTTTGGATGCAACAAATTGAATGCCATGCAGTCACCACAATATCAAGTGATCTTAAAACCAAATATTAACCATAATGTAATAAGTTTAAGATTAGTGTCTATTTCTGGAACTTGAACCCTCCCCAATAAAAAATTATCTGCATGAATTTTCACAGTTTCACTGTCCAAAGGTGGTATTTTTTGTGTGAGATTACAGTGATTGTCCTTGTGATTTGCTGCCTGCAGACTGAAGCTGAAGAGTCCTAGCTGAAGTAACCAGAAGCTAGATTATTGTCTGATTTTAAAAAAAATAAAAAATTTTTGTTTATGTTTTGTTTTTGGAAGAAATGGAGAGAATGTTGTGGATAACAGCTTATATCCTTGTGTCTATAGGTGAGCGGAATAAATCATGTTGAGAGCAACAGTCCTGTGAGGTTCTCCCTGGAAACCATGTTCTTGGTTGACAAATACGAGATACAGTAACACCAACACAAGAAGTATCCAGAAGACACAAGAGCAGGTGCACACAAGAACATAGACTGCAAAATTCAAAAATAGAATTGCCCGGTGTATAGGGGAAAGATTCGGAGTGCTTGCAGACCGATGTGGTTTATTATCTGTTGTCCAAACATGCTGACTATTCTCGGATCACAAAAAGAGTTTGATATTAATACTTTAATTAATCAACAAGTAAATACGTCTTTGTTTTCAAAGGGGAGGGGTGGGAGGGATGACATTTGATTGCATCTACAGCATCACGTATGTGAACCACAGCTCCACTTGTCCCCCTATTGTATTGCCTCGTTGGCTGTAATTATCTTTTTAGACTCTTTTTTTGTTGAATTAGTTTTCCAGGTGAAGTGAAATTTTTTTTTTCTTTTCCTTTTTTTTGTTCCTTGATTTGGATGAAAAATGATCGAAGCAGATTTTGTAACCCTGTAAAATGTATGAGGGAATATGACAACATTCCAATGTAAAAAGACTTTAAAAAAAAAAAAAATGTAATCTTTAAGATGATTAAAAGTATATTGTAAAACAATGATGCTGCTTTGTTTCTCTCTGGGCTAGTCATGACCACTAGCGGGAAACTTTCATTATTATACAGGCAACGTACGAACAAAAATGTGGTGACGTGCCCGGAAATCACCTGTGAACTGGTGTGGTAAGTGGACGTGGGTGAAGTGGACAGTGGGATTGTAGTGGTCTCATCACTTTTGTCAAAATCCATGAGTTTTAGTTGTCGATAGACACAAAAAAAACTGGAGTAACTCAGCGGGTCAGACAACATCTCTGAAGAAAAGGAATAGGTGACGTTTTAGTTTGAGACCCTTCTCAAACGTTAGTACCTCCACCAATGTAGAGCACTTTGGCCAACGAGAGTTGTTTTTTAAATGTACTATATAATTAAAAGTGACGACTTCTCCAAGCTGGAGAAGAAGGGTCTCAACCTGAAACATCACCTATTCTTTTTTCCCATAGATGCTGTCCGGCTCGCTGTGTTACTCCAGCTTTTTGTGTCTATCTTCGGTTTAAACCAGCATCTGCAGTTCCTTCCTAAATTCTTGAATTGTGTAGTGATTCAACCTTGAAACAATAATATCAAGGAATTGGGCAATTTTTTAAAGTTAGTGTTCAGGATTTATTTCGGGTTGTGCTGGACGTTCCCCATCCGTTTCCTTTCTGCAGCTTCTGTTTACACTCATCTCTTGATGCTCTTGGGTAAGTTCTCGCCTCCTTCAGAACGTGAAGGGCTGTCTGTTTCATCTTCATGTTGAATTGGAATTATGCACCTTGGGAGATTTGACGGGATTGTCATTTAGAATTTGCAGATTTCCTTTGCCCGAACCCGGGTGTCTGGTGCTGTAAAGCAGGAACTCGACAGCTGTGCTACCGTGTTGCCCTCACTGGGGAAAGTTTACTGCTATCGATGACAAGTCAGAAAGACAGAAGCAAAGACTGCCTTTAAGGAAAATAATGATGCAGACTGCCATGAGAGGAATCCCAGGGGACTAAACCCATGTGTGGATCAAAGCCCTGCAGTAAATCCCGAAATTGTGAATTATGTTGCTGTTACTGGTTGTGAACAGTTATCAGCCAGAAACTTCATTCTCTGCTGATATTTTGAGAAGCCAACATCCTGATAGACTGCTCTCATGGTTCAAAGAACAGAATAATAGGAGAGGAAGGAGATATGTGCTTGACCCATGGAAATCATTTGTTGTCATTATTTGATTTTTAAAGGGAAAATCGAAAGCAACGTTTTTAGTCCATTTTGTCGAGATCCTTCAAGTCAACTTTATTTGTCACATACACATACATAAACAAGATCAAGTCAAGTCACTTTTATTTGTATAGCAGATTTAAAAAACAACTCTCGTTGGCCAAAGTGCTTTAAGATGGAGGTATTGGTTCATAGATTAAGTACATACATAAATACATACATATAGCCCTCCCTCAGAGGACGTCAAGAATGGCTTGAGAGTAAAGATGAGTTTTAAGTCTTGACTTGAGAGTCGATGGAGGGGGCAGCTCTGATGGGAAGGGGGATGCTGTTCCACAGTCTAGGAGCTGCAACCGCAAAGGCGTGGTCACCCCTGAGCTTATGCCTGGACCGCGGGATGTTCAGTAACCCCAAGTCGGCCGATCTGAGGGACCTGGAGGTGGTGCGGTGGGTAAGCAGACTTTTGATGTAGGTGGGGGCGAGCCCATTGAAGGCTTTGTAGACATAAGGGAGGTTCTTGAAATTTATTCAGAACCGCACTGGGAGCCAGTGGAGAGAGGCCAGGATCGGGGTGATGTGGTCCCTTTTTCGGGTGCCCGTCAGGAGTCTCGCTGCGGCGTTTTGGATCAGTTGCAGGCGGGACAGGGAAGATTGGCTGATGCCAGTGTAAAGGGAGTTGCAGTAATCTAGGCGGGAGGAGATAAATGTGTGGATGATCTTTTCGAGGAATTGTTTTATTTTAGCTGTCGTCTGAAGCTGGAAGAAGCTAGCTTTTACTTGTTTGTCAAATTTCAATGCTGAGTCAAATATGCCAAGGTTTTTGACGTGAGGTTTGAGTAGTGGGGTAAGGCTTCCAAGGTTGCCTGCTATCATTTTGATTGAGTGCGAGGGGCTGAGAAGGATGACCTCAGACTTACTCTCGTTTAGTTGGAGGAAGTTCTGGGCCATCCAACACTTTATACCCTCGAGGCAGCGGATAATGTTAAGCAGATTTGATCGTTTTTGGGCTTCAGGTGTGTATTGTCTGCGTAGCAATGAATGGAAGGAAATGCTGTGCCTTTGAATGATGTACAGAAAGTGGCAGTGCTTGTGCAAAACAACCAAACAGAAATAGTATTTACATTTTTTTTTAAAAGTCATGGTGAGAAAGAATGGTGTGCAAAACCTGGGAGATGGCATCATGCATGGATCTGTTTGAACTGTATGTGAACTACAGCGGATCCATTGTGCGAAGGAGGAAGGCGCAGATGTAGTCCTTGATCAGCCTCTCAAAGCATTTCATAACCCCCGAGTTGAGAGCCACCAGTCGTTCAAGCAGGCTGGAGAGGCATTCTTAGGCACTGGGACAATAGTGGATCTCTTGAAGCAGGCAGGGACCACGGACTTGGCCAGGGAGAGGTTGAACATTGTGGTGAACACTGGAGCTAGCTCATTAGCACAAGACTTTAGTACTGGCCCAGATATACCATCTGGGCCTACAGCTTTCCTTCAGACTGATGTCAGGGGAGTGGGCAGTAGAGAGAGAGATAGTTGGAGACAGTAAGACTGGGAGGGAATGGAGAAAGAGGGAAAGCCAGGGCTACTTGAAGTTAGAGAAGTCAATGTTCATACCACTGGGGTGCAGGCAGGTTTGGCGATCGTTTTGCTGAAGCCTCTGCTCAGTCGGCCTAATCTCCTGGTTGCTAAACACTTTAACTCCCCCTCCCATACTGTCTGGCCTTTCTGTCCTGGGCCTCCTCCATTGTCAGAGTCAGTCCCAGCACAAATTGGAGGAACAGCTCCTCATATTTCACTTGTCGACAAAAATGCTGGAAAAACCCAGCAGGTGAGGCAGCATCTATGGAGAGAAGGAAATAGGTGAGGTTTCAGGTCGAGATCCTTCGTCAGAGCCATATTTCGCTTGGGTAGTTTACACCCCAGCGGTATGAAGTGGAATCACTTCTCAGCCCAGACTTCAATAATGGTCTGAGCCTCTGCTTTTAATAACTTGATGTTTGTGTCATCAGTCTTTGACAATCTTCTCGTAGCTGAGGGGAGATTTGATTAAAGATCATTAAATTGTGAGAGACAGAGTGAACTGACCATGGCTTCTCTGAAAGTGCGTCATTCGTTTAAATTAATAATAATAATAATAATAATAAATTTTATTTATGGGCGCCTTTCAAGAGTCTCAAGGACACCTTACAAAAAATTTAGCAGGTAGAGGAAAAACATGTAAGGGGAATGAAATAAATAGTAGAGACATGACTTGTACACAAAGTAAAGACAGAATTCAATACAAAACACAATACGAGGCAATTAATGCACATATGGAAAGGGAGGGGGACGTGGGGGCTAAGGATAGGCAGAGGTGAAGAGATGAGTCTTGAGGTGGGACTGGAAGATGGTGAGGGACACGGAATTGCGGATCAGTTGGGGGAGGGAGTTCCAGAGCCTGGGAGCTGCCCTGGAGAAGGCTCTGTCCCCAAAACTGCGGAGGTTGGACTTGTGGATGGAGAGGAGACCGGCTGATCAATCAATCAACCTTTATTGTCATCTTGCAAGCAACAGTTGTACGGTGCAAAATGAAAAGACGTTTCCCAGGGAATAATCATCGCATGAAATTTAAAACATTTCACACATAATAACACTAAAAACAATCCAGTCCCTGATGGAACAGTATAAATAGTTAAAAGCAGGTAAATCACAACGTTAAAATACAATAATCCAATCATAAAAATGTCTGGGGCAGCTGATTTGAGTGGCCAGTGCCAGTTATTAAAGTGGCCAGTGCCAGCCGCAGAATCAAATGACTGAGTACAGAGTGACAGATGTGGATCTGAGGGTTGGTAGGGGGAGAGGAGGTCAGTGAGATATGGGGGGGCCAGATGGTGGAGGGCTTTGTAGGTGAGGATCAGGATTTTGTAGGTGATCCGGTGGGAGATGGGAAGCCAGTGAAGTTGTTTGAGGACTGGAGTGATGTGATGCCAGGATTTGGTGTGGGTGATGAGTCGGGCGGCTGCGTTCTGGACCAGTTGGAGTCGGTTGATGTAGGTGGAGCTGATGCCAAGGAGAAGCGAGTTGCAGTAGTCCAGTCGGGAGGAGATGAAGGCATGGATGAGTCTTTCAGCAGCGGGAGGTGTCAGAGAGGGTCTGAGTTTGGCGATGTTGCGGAGATGGAAGAAGGAGGTTTTAATGACATGGCGGATGTTGAGGGAGCTGGTGTCAGCAGAGGTGAGGAGGTCGTTGAGGACTTTGAGGAGAGCAGTTTCTGTGCTATAAATTAACTGGGAATGTTAATTCAAGTGAGAATTATGATGAATATTTGACAGGGTAGAAGGATCTTATAACGTATCCAAGCCGATGGCTATCATTTCGTCCGTCCCATCAGCAGTCTTCATAGCAAGAGTGTGATCTTTGGTGCACAAGAACCATCCCTGTGCCCATGCAGATTCAAACTTGTGATATTGTCCATCTAAATACTGCTGGAAAAAGATAATGTTCATATTCTGTTTAACTTTAGCTGGAGCTTCGCCTTCCTGTAAACAAGAGAATTTCTGTTTAGAATCTTGCAGACCAAAACGAGTTTAGTTTATTGTGTATTATTGGGTACAGTGAAAAGCTTTTATCTGCTGACCAGTTAGCGAAACTCAGTACATGATTAACAATTGAGCCATCCACAGTGTTCTTATGCACCAAAGATCACTCTCTTGCTATGGAGATTGTTCATATAAAGAATATGACATGATGAATGAATAATGTATGAATGAATTTATTAGCCAAGTATTCACATACAAGGAATTTGCCTTGGTGCTCTGCCCATAATGACATACAGTGTCATTCATTCATTCATGGTAGCCATCAGCTTGGATAAGTTATAAGTATTCTGCCAAACAGTTTAGTTTAGAAGGATGAGAGGGGATCTCATCGAAACATATAAGATTGTTAAGGGCTTGGACACGCGAGAGGCATGAAACATGTTCCCGATGTTGGGGGGTCCAGAACCAGGGGCCACACAGTTTAAGAATAAGGAGTAAGCCATTTAGAACGGAGACGAGGAAACACTTTTTCTCAGAGAGTTGTGAGTCTGTGGAATTCTCTGCCTCAGAGGGTGGTGGAGGCCGGTTCTCTGGATGCTTTCAAGAGAGAGCTAGATAGGGCTCTTACAAATAGCGGAGTCAGGGGATATGGGGAGAAGGCAGGAACGGGGTACTGATTGGGGATGATCAGCCATGATCACATTGAATGGCGGTGCTGGCTCGAAGGGCCAAATGGCCTACTACTGCACCTATTGTCTATTGTCATTCATAATCTCCCTGCTTTAACAATATGCCATGTTTAGTGCAAAGTAAGGCCCCGATCAAGATAGTCCGAGGAGCTCCAATAAGCTCAAGACTGCTCTTTAGTTGTTGGTAGGATGGTTCAATAGCAACGGAACCGTTCTAAAAACAACCAGAGAGCAGTGGTGAGCTACTATCTACTATTGGAGATGCTTCACTGCCCACTTGGCTTGAACTCAGCTAATGATATATTTATATATTTTATAACTTTGAGGAAACTGTGCATTGAGGATGTGGTCAATTATTGTCAAGTCAAACTGAAGTGAAAAAAACAGGTGCTGAGAAATGCTACATTAAAATCACGAGACAGTGATTAAAGTGGGCGCAACCCCAGCTTGCCGAGTTCTGCCCGGGGGTCAAAAGGGCACACAGCACCAGAAGCCAGTGAAGAAGACGGAAACGACTTGCGGGTGGCAAAACTTGAACAGTAAATCAAATGGACTGTCCGAAAACACTGTCGCGATAGCCAGAAAAGGCAAGCAGGACTGATTGTCTACAGACCCGGTTGGCAGCCGGTTTGTCACCTGGTAAAGACTAAAACTGCTGAAGACTTATCTGCCAAAATAAAAGGAAGAGAAAATAAAAGGTGGAAAAGAAGTGTTTGGTCTGAGTGAATCCAGTTCATCATTTCAGGGTAGATAAATCAAATCCCTTTCAAGCGGGGAATCTGCTAAAACATTAGAAGACTTGACAATTATAGACTCACTAGTTTATCTAAACAATTTGTGGGTTGTGAAAGAGACAAATTAAAGTCAAAGATAGACGCAAAAAGCTGGAGTAACTCAAAGGGACAGGCAACATCTCTGAAGAAGGGTCTCGACCCGAAATGTCGCCCATTCCTTCTCTCCAGAGATGCTACCTGTCCCGCTGAGTTACTCCAGCATTTTGTGTCTATCTTCGGTTTAAACATTTGCATCTGCAGTTCCTTCTTACAAATTAACGTCAAATCGGGTGAAGGTAAAGAAATGAGAGGACAAAGGTAAGAAGATAACATGAAAACACAATGATTTGTGCTGTAGGTCCCCCTGTGAATGTTCCACAGACAGTGGGTAATGTTGGGCACCTAGGTGCTTGCCATCGCCATCGTGTGGTACAAGTATCAACTGCAGGTCATTATGAGGAAGAAATCTAAACCGAAGATACAAAAGAAAAATAATACCCAGATAAGGAGCAGCAGACGCTAGAGCTGCTGCCTCACAGGACTTCACACCCGTGTTTGATCTCAACTATGGGTGCTGTCTGTGCACGTTCTCCCTGTGACTGCGTGGGTTTCCTCCGGGTGCTCTGGTTTCATAGAAACATAGAAAATAGGTGCAGGAGTAGGCCATTCGAGCCTGCACCGCCATTCAATATGATCATGGCTGATCATCCAACTCGGTATCCCGTACCTGCCTTCTCTCCATACCCCCTGATCCCTTTAGCCACAAGGGCCACATCTAACTCCCTCTTAAATATAGCCAATGAACTGTGGCCTCAACTACATATTGTGGCAGAGAATTCCACAGATTCACCACTCTCTGTGTGAAAAATGTTTTTCTCATCTCGGTCCTAAAAGATTTCCCTCTTATCCTCAAACTGTGACCCCTGTGACTTCCCCAACATCGGGAGCAATCTTCCTGCATCTAGCCTGCCCAACCCCTTAAGAATTTTGTAAGTTTCTATAAGATTCCCCCCCCCCTCAATCTTCTAAATTCCAGTGAGTTCAAGCCGAGTCTATCCAGTCTTTCTTCATATGAAAGTCCTGCCATCCCAGGAATCAGTCTGGTGAACCTTCTCTGTACTCCCTCTATGGCAAGAATGTCTTTCCTCAGATTAGGCCCACATTCTTCCCATGTTCCAAAGACGGGCAGGTTTGTAGGTCAGTTGGCCTCTGTAAATTGTCCCTAGTGTGTAGGATGTGAAAGTGGGATAGCATGGAACCAGTGTGAGGATGACCAATGGTCAACATGGATTTGGTGGGCCGAAGGGCCTGTTTCCAGGCCAACTCTCTGAACTCACCTAAACCACAATGCGTTGTGGTCACCACATTAAAAATGACTAGTTGAACTTGTATGACACACCAGTGAATTTTGTTGTTACAGTGAATGAAGGAACAATTTCTTTAAGGTTCAACTTCGTTGGGTTCTCCTTGTGACAGCGTGGGTTTTCTCCGAGATCTACAGTTTCCTCCCACACTCCAAGAGACGTACAGGTTAGTAGGTTAATTGGCTTGGTAAAATTGTAAATCGTTCCAAGTGTGTGTAGGATAGTGTTAATGTGCAGGGCAGTGCAGACTCGGTGGGCCGAAGGGCCTGTTTCTGCGCTATATCTCTAAACTAAGACTACCTTACCCCGATAGTCTCCAGAATCACCGTGAAAAAAAGTTTACAAAATACAAATGAGAAAGTGAACTATAATTTCCAATGCCAATTGTACAAATAAATGCGTGTAAATTAGATGCAAGAGTTGGCCAGTCTTTCTAATCTACCCTGCCATTTAATAAGTGATTTATATGGACAGGCACATGGAAGTGTAGGGGACAGAGTGATATGAATCATGTATGCGCAGATATGTCAGTTTAATTTAGCATCCTATTAAGCACCAACATTGTGATATGGGCCAAGCGCAGTCAGGTGGGACTAGTCTTGCTGGGACATGTTGGCCTGTGTGGGTAAGCTGGGCCGAGGGCACACCTGTTTCCATGCTGTAACACTCTGAGTCTAGGATTGGCTGATCTGATTATAATCTCAGTTTGGTTTCCATTTTACTTGGGGTAATGCCCCTGTCCCACTTAGGAAACCTCTGGAGACTTTGTGCCCCACCCAAGGTTTCCGTGCGGTTCCCGGAGGTTTTTGTCAGTCTCCCTACCTGCTTCCACCACCTGCAACCTCCGGCAACCACCTGCAACCTCCGGGAACCGCACGGAAACCTTGGGTGGGGCGCAAAGTCTCCAGAGGTTTCCGTTCAGGTTTCCTAAGTGGGACAGGGGCATAAGGTTTCACTTCTATCTAATTGCATTTATCTACATGTACCTGGGCAATATATTCACAGATTTGCTTGTTGATTTGCTTGTACATATCAGGGTGCATGCTTAATCCATTAACCAGCCCATTATAAAGTACATTGTAGTCATTACTTAATGTTTTGGGTAATATTTTCTTTCTTTTGGTTTAAAATGACATCAAATCCCAATTTTCCACAATAAATAATATGCAAACTGACTGGTTGAGTTTGCAGCTTGATGCTGGAGTAAACCAAGTTAGTGCATTTGGCTTCATGCAGCAAAGGAAGAGGCCCTTTGGCCCACAATGTTGGTGCTGAACACACTGCCAAGTTAAGCTGATCTTATCTGCCCCTCTATTTCCTTCACTTCCATGTGCCTGTCCAAGAGCCTCTTAAACACCAATCTCGTATCTGCCTCCACCACCCGTTTCAAACCCTTACACAAAAATTGTCCTTCACATCTCCAATAAACCTTCCCCCTCACACCTTTCGTCTGCGCCCTTTAGTGGTGGGCATTTCAACCCTTTGGGAGGGGGTTGGGGGGAAGGTTCCGACTGTCTACCCTATCTTTGCCTCTCTTCATTTTATATACATCTATCAAGTCTTCTCTCTTCCTCTGATAATCCAGAGAAATCAAAGTCCATCCAACCTCTCTCTGTTGCTGAACCCCTCCTCATCAAGCAGCAGTCTGGTACACCTCCTCCGATACAGTTGCTTCATGACTTCCCAACTCAATGCCCCTTGCAATGACACCCCTTGTGCCTCGTTTACCACCCTATCCACTTGTGCTGCACCTTTGAGCTATGAATATGAACTTCAAGACACCTCTATGCAACAATGCTACCGTATTTAGTTGTGTAACGTCCAATCTAAGGAGGATTGTAATTCTGTACTCTAGTGCAATCTTGCCCCTGTATTACTGGCTGTTTATTCACCTTCCTGGGCCCAATGCCCTTGGACATCAATTTATCTGCTGGCCTGTTTTGATGGTATCGAATTTTCTTTGATAACATTACTTAGAAGTACCAATAAAATGAAGGACATTTTGACTTCAGAATTAAGGGACAGAAGTTTAGGGGTAATATGAGGGGGAACTTCTTTACGCAGAGAGTGGTAGCGGTGTGGAATGAGCTCCCAGTGGAAGTGGTGGAGGCAGGTTCATTGGTATCATTTAAAAATAAATTGGATAGGCATATGGATGAGAAGGGAATGGAGGGTTATGGTACGAGTGCAGGCAGGTGGGACTAAGGGGAAAAAAATTTGTTCGACATGGACTTGTAGGGCCGAGATGGCCTGTTTCCGTGCTGTAATTGTTATATGGTTATATGGTCATTTTGCTGTATGAGGTCTGCTAAATGCATTGGAATTACCTTAAACATCAGTCTCGTTCCTTCCTTAGGGCAACACAAGTGATAGTCCGACCCGTTGACCTTAATCTGGAAGACGACCGGGATGCCATTGGGCCTCTGTATATTATTTTTTCTTTTATACCATCTCATGTTAAACTCGACGCCATCTTTATCTGTTGAAAATGAACATAATAGGTGTTAGAATTATTTAAAGTCACAAAGTTACAGACACTGCTTAATAATTTAGAACATATGATTGTTGTGATTCTTCAATTTCCCCAAGTTTATGGCAACTTGTGACAACTGCTGTTCTGTTTTCTAAAGCTCCGTCACCCCACTGGCCCAGCTACTTGTTTAAGCTCTGTGTGCCTATCCCAATCTTGCACCATCCTTGCAGTCAATAAATCCGAGGTTGGAACCATTCTCTGCATGAAGATGTTCTTCCTCAGATCTCTGTATATCATCTATCATCAGGGTGGCACGGTGGTGCAGCGGTGGAGTTGTGATGGAAGGCCAAAAAAAAAAACTTATCTCTCCACTGCCCCCCTGCACCCCCCCCCCCCCCCCCGATGTCAAAGTCAAAGCCCCCGGCTGGCGATGGCGATTGTCCCGCGGCCATTAAAGCCACGCCGGGTGGTGCAAGGTCGCACACCGGGTCTTGGTGTTAGAGCCCCCGGCGTGCGCTCGCAGAGTCCCGCGGCCATTCCAAGCCGCGCGGGGCGGTGCTGTAAAGCCCCGCTCCAGGAGCTCTTCAACCCCGCAACTCGGGCGGGAGAAGTCGCGTTGCGGGAGCCCTGAAAAGCGGTCTCCCTCCAGTGACCCGCGGGCTCCCGGTGCCGCCGTCCGCCAGACCCGCAGTTGCAGCCTCCGAATCTCCGGAGGTCGGGCCGCAGCAGCAGCAGCGCTCCACCACCGCTCCACCCGCTCCGGACTCGGCCAGCTCCGCGACGGTGAGGTGAGGTGAGTCGTCAGCACCAGAGCCCCCGGTCTTCTCCTGTTGGAGGCCGCTCCTCGTTGCAGCCCCAACGACAACGGAGACCCGACAAAGAAAAGGTCGGGTCTCCCGTGCAGGGAGAGATTAAAAGTTACCCCCTCCCTCCCACCCCCCCCCCCCCCCCCCCCCCCCCACACACACACCCAACCCCAAAAAAAATAACAAAAACTACATAAAAAACACAGACAAAAAATAATAAAAACGCAGACGGGCTGCAGAGGCCGCTGCTGACGAGAGTCGCGCCGCCCACCGAACCCGTGGCTTCCGTAGGTTTTCTCCGGGATCTCCGGTGTGGGACAGTGTTAATGTGCGGGGATCGCTGGTCGGCGCGGACTCGGTGGGGCGAAGGGCTTGTTTTTGTGCTGTATCTCTAAACCAAGCTAAACCTGTAGACATTCGAGAAGAGCATTCGGTGGCATACAGTCATCTCAGAAAGTAGAGGTGTTGATGAGCTTTCTTTGTGACAGATCTTTTGAGACGTGCATGCCCATAACTTGAGGCTGTGGCCTATCTCCTTTCCCGTCAGTGTAGACCGGTTCAGCATCGCTCAGCACGCTAGGCCTGCTCTGAGCAGAGAGAAGTTCCTCTCCAGAATGACTCACTTGCTCTTTCATCACTGTGCAGCTGTGCGATAGTCATAATGCAGGCCTCTGTCATCAATACAACTTTAAGACAATACATACTTATCTTTAAGAGCCCTATCTAGCTCCCTCTTGAAAGCATCCAGAGAACCGGCCTCCACCGCCCTCTGAGGCAGAGAATCCCACAGACTCACCACTCTCTGTAAGAAAAAGAGTTTCCTCGTCTCCGTTCTAAATGGCTTATTCCTTATTCTTAAACTGTGGCCCCTGGTTCTGGACTCCCCCAACATTGGGAACATGTTTCCTGCCTCTAGCATGTCCAAACCCTTAACAATCTTATATGTTTCAATGAGATCCCCTCTCCTTCTAAATTCCAGAGTGTACAAGCCCAGCTGCTCCATTCTCTAAGCATATGACAGTCCCGCCATCCCGGGAATTAACCTTGTAAACCTACGCTGCACTCCCTCAATAGCAAGATTTTTTTCTATTTAATAACTAAATAAGGTCCCAAATGAACTCCAGGGTTGCATGAAGTAACAGAGATAAGGCAAGGCAAACGAAGGTTTGAAATCAATGAAAGGATTGTGAGTGATTTGGGTTCAGACTGCAGCCAGAGACAAAGATGGTTTGTTGCAAGAAATGTCTGTGGTGAAAACAATGCTTGAGTTAATACCAGCTCGTGTCACACATGGGTAGTGAAAAATGCTGGAGAAACTCAGCGGGTGAGGCAGCATCTATGGAGTGAAGGAATAGGTGACGTTTAGGGTCTCGACTCTATTTCCTTCGCTCCATAGATGCTGCCTCACCCGCTGAGTTTCTCCATTTTTCTCTACCTTCGATTTTTGCAGCATCTGCAGTTCCTTCTTAACTGTGTCACTCATGAGTCAGCACTAAATGAGATGCATGGACAACCATCGGTGGGCTGTGAGAGATACAATCAAACAGATAGGGAGAGGTTATGCCAATCGTCCATCATGTAATCTAGAGACTTTACCTGAAAGTTGCAGACAGAAGCAATAATTACTTTCAAAATTAAATTAGTTAAATGCATGATTTTTTTTTCATTTTTGGGAAAAGAGCAGTGAGGGTGGATGAATTGGATAGATAGATCTTTATATGTACACCAAGTGCAGACCCGTTGGGTCTGCTCCCCCCCCAATGGTGTGATCCCGCAACTCAATATTCCACCATTCACCCGTCTCCTCCAACGGAACAGAACCCGTTCCCAAATGTTAGATTCCAGCACTCCCCTGCCTCCCTCAGCAGTGGATTGAAAAAAAATTCCAATTGCACCTCCCCTGCCCGCTGCAGCAGTTCCAATTGCAAGACCAATTGGCCCTCCCCCTCCCGTTGAAGCACTTGCTGTGATATCCCATTGAGGTGAAAAGTTCAGAGTGTTCCTGTCTTGCAACTTTGTATTGAAGTGTGTTGGAAGCTGATAGGAAGGAGCAGCGGCAGTCAACAGAATCAAAACTAGACCAAGGCAGACCCGTTGGGTCGGGTGTGATCCCCCACGGACCATGCACCCAATGGAACTGAAGTTTGCCAAATAATTTCCAGCACTCCCCTAATTGCAGATAGCTGCATAGAAAAGATAGATAGTCTTGCAGATAGCATTGATTAGCTGATAGGAAGGAGCGAACGAGGGGGGATCCGTCCTTCTGTTTTATAGTCACTTGAATGCATCACCGCATTCCTTCTGGAATGCACCTCATCGGCAGGTGAATAATGTACGATAAGAAAAAATACAAACCTGCTTGTGACCTTGGGACTGGTCGCTGCGCAAATTCGGCCGTCGGGTATGGCGTTCCATCGGCATACACCCGGAGAATCTCATGGTTCATATTTCTGATCATCCTAAAGCGATCCCTTTCGTCGTACCTCTTGAAATCACATTTGTCCACTTTTGAGGAAAGACAAAAGGCCTGGCATTAATGCAGCTCAAACCGGGAAACATTATGTAAACTGGAGAACATTTCCTTAACCGTACGACTAAGGATATTATCGCTACACAATAGGTTTTACCGAGGAATCTTTAGTTTTGTGTTGTGTGGGGGGAAACTTTTTTTCATCTCTTTCCTCGACGGAGATGCGACATTTATCGTATCGTATCTCCGTCCGCACTGCGGCCTAACATCGTGGAGCTGGCGGCCTCTTGCTGGGGATCGACCTTGGATCATGGAGCTCGTGGTCCCTTGGTTAGGGACCAACTTCGGGAGCTCTAAGCTGCAGGAGCTTTGATCGCCCCAACCGTGGACTTCCCCGACCACGGAAAAAAAAGGAGGGAAGAAGATGAGACTTTATTGCCTTCCATCACAGTGGGGAATGTGGGGAATCTGCTGTGGTGGATGTTTATGTTAACTTTCATGTAGTTGTATGTCTTGTTGCTTTTTTTAGTTTTTAGGCTGTATGGTTAATCAAATATCCCTGATCCTTATTTTGTACTGGTGACAATAAATACCCTTTGAACCTTTAACTCTTTCTTGAAACTCTCCAGATAAAGGCTAGGACTGGATTACTTGCACTGTCTCTTGAGGTCCCATCTGGAGTATTATGTTCTGTTTTGGACACCCTCCAAAAGGAAGGGTGCCGTTCAGTTGTAAAGAATGCAGAGACGATTTACTGGGATGTTGCCAGGACATGATGTCCTGAGCTACAGGGAGAGGTTGAGCAAGCCATGACTTCACTCCTTGGAGCACAGAATGATGACGGGCAATCTTGTAAGCATGCACAAGGGGGATAGATAGGATGAATGCACAGTCTATTACCCAAAATACAGGAATCAAGACCAGTAACAAGTAAAATAGGCAAGGGAGAGAGAGAGAGAAAGAGCCAGTGGATGTAGTGCACCTGGACTTTCAGAAAGATCTTTGAAAAGGTCCCCACACAGGAGATTAGTGGGCAAAATTAGAGCACATGGTATTGTGGATTGGGTTTGACATGGATAGAAAATTGGTTGGCAGACAGGAAACAAAGTGGGGATTAACAGATCCCTTTCAGAATAGCAGGCAGTGATTCATAAGGTGCTGCAAGGCTCTGTGCTGGGACCACAGCTTGTATTTACTGGAATTTAGAATGATGAGAGGGGATATAATAGAAACATATAAAATTATTAAGGGTTTGGACACACTAGAGGCAGGAAGCATGTTCCCGATGTTGGGGGAGTCCAGAACCAGGGGTTGCAGTTTAAGAATAAGGGGTAGGTCATTTAGAACTGAGATGAGGAAAAACGTTTTCACACAGAGGGTTTTGAATTTGTGGAATTCTCTGCCTCAGAAGGCAGTGGAGGCCAATTCACTGGATGCATTCAAAAGAGTTAGATAGAGCTCTTGGGGCTAGCAGAATCAAGGGATATGGGGAGACGGCAAGAACGGGGTACTGATTGGGGATGATCAGCCATGACCACATTGAATGGCGGTGCTGGCTCGAGGGGCCGAATGGCCTCCTCCTGCACCTATTGTCTATTGTATTCAGATTCAGATTCAATTTAATTGTCATTGTCAGTGTACAGTACAGAGACAACGAAATGCATTGTATCTATGTAACATGGGTTTAAGGTGAGAGGGGAAAGATTTTAATAGGAACCCGAGGGGCAACTTTTTCAAACAGAGGGTGGTGGGTGTATGGAACTAGCTGCCAAAAGGGGTAGTTGAGGGGCGCTCTCACAACATTTAAAAGCCATTACAGCTGGTGAAACCAAAATGTATAAAAATGGCCTTTAATAAAATCTGACAATGTACACTTTAACCACGTGTGATTTTTTTTTTCTACATTACAAATCACAAATTGTTGGGTACAGAGGCAAATAAATAAATGACGGAGGGCACTGTAGATGGGAGGTCCTGGGTGGTCTGTTTCTGTGCTGTATTCCTGTCTCTCTATACCCCCCCACCTTCTGTCACACATACACACGCACCAACATCCACTGCCGACTACATTCGCAAAATTAACTTTCAAATTCCAGAGCAATTTATTGGATGCCTTCAATATTCAATCGACAAAAACTGTTCGTCTTTCGCTCGATTGCGACCTCAAAGTAACGCAATTTCATTGTTTAAAATCCGTTTTGACCCCCTCCACCCCCGAGAATGTCATCATTGGCTTCCTGCCTCGTTACCGGGTCAGTGAGCTGTTACACCAACAGCTGGGACCATGCGGGGTCATCTCCCCAGCCCTCCCTCTCCTCCCCCTTTCCTCTTCCCACCTCCCTCTCCCCCTATCCCATTCCTCCCCTCTACCATCTCCCCCTCCCTCTCTCTTTCCACATCCTTCTCCCTCCCTCTGCTCCCCCCTCTCCCCCATCTCCTCCTCATTAATCAGCAGGAAGTTTAAAGCCCCCATCCATCCATCCATCCATCCCACCGTCTTTGCAAAGATCTCTCCGAGTTCTTACCGCTGGCGGGTGACTTCTGTGAGATACTGCTGTGTGATCCCATCCGCTATTGTCTTAGCGCCTCACCAAACCCCCCGAACTTGAGCCTTGGTCGATGGCCGGCGAACAACTGGTTAAAGCGAGAGGGAGAGTGTGAGCGAGTCAAGAGTCAATTTAATTGAGCGACATGTACAACAACAGTCCCCAACAAAAGGGTCGGGGAGGGGGAGAGAGAGGTTGGGGGGGGGGGTCAGTGGACAACAGGGTCGGGGAGGGGGAGAGAGGGAGGAAGAGGGGTAGGGAAGAGGGGTAGGGTCAGGGGGGAGAGAGGGTGAGGGTCAGGGGGTGAAGGTGGTGGGAGATCAGGGCGTCACAGTGATGAGACGAGCAGCAATGTCAGGCATAGCAGCAGCATGGTGCGTGAGAAAGGGAAATCTACACAGGTCGGGCGCTGCAGGACCAGAGCTCAGGCAACATCTGTGGAGACCACGTTTCCTTCGGGCTGAGTGAGTGTGAAGTTTTTTTTCCCTCCAAGTGGAAACCGGTTTCTCGGGACAGTTGTCAGCAACTGTTTGTTAGCAACTGTCTGAAGAAGGGTTTCGGCCCGAAACGTTGCCTATTTCCTTCGCTCCATAGATGCTGCTGCACCCGCTGAGTTTCTCCAGCTTTTTTGTGTAACTGTTTGTTACCTGTTGGCAAACGTCCGACGTCTCTCACGGCCCCGACAATTCATTACTTCAGAGAAATTAACCCATTGAAGTCGTGTTATCTCCAACTCACCGCTTGTCTTGTTCCTCTACCCCGGCCGGTGTAGCGGCATCTGATGTTGCTCTGCCTCCAAATGTGGGCTTTATATAGACCCGGGGTGGAGACACGGTGACCAAAACCATTCACTCCCTCTTACATTTTGCATTATCCAACAAGTGTGTGTGTCATTACGTCATTGTTACACCAGTTCCCCTTTTTATCAAACAATTAGGACAAACCAGTCACATACATCTCTGCAGGTGGCGCAGCGAGAGGGTTATTTTATGTTCTTGTCCATTGTTTATTGTGTCACCTCCAGTCCTAGACTCTCCCGCCAGTGGAAACATCCTCACATCCGCTCTACCCAGACCTCTCACTATTCTGTACTTCAATGAGGTCCCCCCTCGTCCTAGAAACATAGAAAATAGGTGCAGGAGGCGGCCATTCGGCCCTTCGAGCCAGCACCGCCATTCATTGTGATCATGGCTGATCGTCCCCTATCAATAACCCGTGCCTGCCTTCTCCCCATATCCCCTGACCCCACCAGCCCCTAGAGCTCCATCTAACTCTCTCTTAAATCCATCCAGTGACTTGGCCTCCACCGCCCTCTGTGGCAGGGAATTCCATAAATTCACAACTCTCTGGGTGAAAAAGTTTTTTCTCACCTCAGTCTTAAATGACCTCCCCTTTATTCTAAGACTGCGGGGTGCTGGTTCTGGACTCGCCCAACATTGGGAACATTGTGCAGTGATCTCCATAGTTCGCCCCCTTTACCAAGGAAGTCTTATGTCTTATTGCCTCGTCAAACTCACTTATGGAAGGCGTTGTTATTTTTACAATTATTTTCACGAGAATGGGGGGGGGGCATTTTGAGAGAAGCTTGTGTGCCCTTTGACTTTGACATTCAGCTCTTGATATATCATGAGAAAGGTGAAAATGATGGCTAAAGGCCAAGGAAGCATCAGGGAGACTAAAATATCTCAGTAATGGAATACGGTATCTCACCACCCACATTCAGTTGTCTTGATCCTTGCAGTGAATGGACTTTATCAGTCCGCATCAACATTTAGATGGCCATTATTTCTCCCTAAAGAATTTTTCATGCTCATCATAATTGCATTTTTGAGTGTGCCTCAATGTCAGATTATCTGTTAATGGTCTTCCTATGGTTTTGTTGAATATGTATGAAATAGCTGGCTCGAAGGGCCAAATGGCCTTCTCCTGCACCTATTGTCCATTGTCTATTGTCACTTGCGGGCAGAGCACCAAGGCAAATTCCTTGTATGTGAATACTTGGCCAATGAAGGTATTCAATCATTCATTCATTCCTATGTTAACCTGCTCAATCTTGGCATCATTCTAGTAAACACCTCTGCACCCTCTCCAACATCAGGACATTCTTCCTCAGATGTGGGACCCAAAACTGCTCACATTACCCCAAATGCAGCCTGACCAGTGCCTTATAAACCCTCACCATTACATCCCTGTAGTTATATATATACTAGCATTACATTTACCTACCTTACTGCGGATGCTGGAGTAACTCAGCAGGTCAGGCAAGGTCTCTGGAGAAAAAGGATAGGTGATGTTTCGGGTCAGGACCTTTCTTCTGAAGCTGGGGGTCTACAATGTATGTCTACAGTGGTCCTGCAGATGGACATAAATAACGACACGAAGAACTGCAGATGCTAGTTTACAAATATTCACAAATTGCTGGAGTAACTCAGCGGGACAGGCAGCCATGGTGGACACCGTTTTGGGTCGCGTATGAAGAAGGGTGGGAACCAAAATATAGATTATCATCCATGTCCTCCACAGATGCTGCCTGACCCGCTGAGTTACTCCAGCACTCTGTGAAACGTCACCTATCCATGTTCTCCACAGATGCTGCCTGACCCACTGAGTTACTCCAGCACTCTGTGAAACGTCACCTATCCATGTTCTCCACAGATGCTGCCTGACCCGCTGAGTTACTCCAGCACTCTGTGAAACGTCACCTATCCATGTTCTCCAGATGCTGCCTGACCTGCTGAGTTACTCCAGCACTCTGTGAAACGTCACCTATCCATGTTCTCCACAGATGCTGCCTGACCCGCTGAGTTACTCCAGCACTCTGTGAAACATCACCTATCCATGTTCTCCACAGATGCTGTCTGACCCACTGAGTTACTCCAGCACTCTGTGAAACGTCCCTATCCATGTTCTCCACAGATGCTGTCTGACCCGCTGAGTTACTCCAGCACTCTGTGAAACGTCACCTATCCATGTTCTCCACAGATGTTGCCTGACCTGCTGAGTTACTCCAGCACTCTGTGAAACGTCACCTATCCATGTTCTCCACAGATGCTGCCTGACCCGCTGAGTTACTCCAGCACTCTGTGAAACGTCACCTATCCATGTTGTCCACAGATGCTGCTTGACCTGCTGAGTTTATGGTGCAGCAGCATCTATGGAGCGAAGGAAATAGGCAACGTTTCGGGCCGAAACCCTTCTGGAAATAGGCAACGTTTCAGGCCGAAACCCTTCTGGGTTTCGGCCCGAAACGTTGCCTATTTCCTTAGCTCCACAGATGCTGCCTGACCCCCTGAGTTACTCCAGCACTCTGTGTCTCAAGGTGTAAATGGCCTTTAAGTCTTTTTTTTAAACAAAAGAATCGAGAGTTGGGAAGATAGACCAGATAGACCAGTTGGCTGGAATTTGGGGACAAAATGTAAATCACAAATTGGAAGAACAACAACCCAACATTTCACTTGAGCAGCTTACAACCCAATGTTATAAACATTGAAAATTACAATTACAATTATTTTCATTTCATTTCAGTGGGCCAAAAGGCTTGTTTCCACACTGTGTCTGTAGATGGTAGTCTGATCTTCTCAGAATTGCTTGAAAATAAGAAATAGTGAGGTCATGCATTTGTAACGGAAATACACATGTATTGGGGCATATTGATTGTATGGTGAGATATGGGTACTTTCCCTTTATTATTGAAGGCGCGGGGTAATACGAGCTGACAAATATATATACTACTAGAGGAATGCAATAATGACTATATTATGAGCTCAACTTCCAATACAATACACTCAGTTTTATTTGTTAAAGTGCAAGTGAAATGAATTTGCCAGCTGCGGTACAATGATAAAGAACACACAAAAACACAATACAAATTTAACACAAACATCCACCACAGGATTTATCGCCGTGGTGGAAGGCACAAACATTTGGCCAGTCCTCCTCCATTTTCCCCCGTGGTCGGGACCTCAACCCTTCTCAGCTGCCACCGCAGGCATCCAGATGAGTGAAACATAGAAACATAGAAATTAGGTGCAGGAGTAGGCCATTCGGCCCTTCGAGCCTGCACCGCCATTCAATATGATCATGGCTGATCATCCAACTCAGTATCCCGTACCTGCCTTCTCTCCATACCCCCTGATCCCCTTAGCCACAAGGGCCACATCTAACTCACTCTTAAATATAGCCAATGAACTGGCCTCAACTACCCTCTGTGGCAGAGAGTTCCAGAGATTCACCACTCTCTGAAAGTCCAGATAAGTCCTGAATTGGTGCCTCCCCCACCGGAGACCGTGGCTTCAGGTTGGTGTAGGCCGCAGGCCGGTGGTCGAAGATTTAAAGTCCCCCCCGCAGAGCCGCAGCCAGAAGCAACGCAGACCGCAGGGCCGGCTGTCGGAGCTCTTCCGCAGGGATCCCTGGCGAGGGACCCCGCTCCTGATGGTAAGTCCCCGCCGCGCCCGCGGTAGAAGTACGACGCGGGCCAGCGGTGGGAGCTTCTTCTTCTCACGGGTCCCCAACTAGGGATCCCAGGCTGCGGACCTCAACTGCAAAGACGATAATATTATTGCACTATATTTATTTTTTATTGAACTTTTTCCTTTTTTGCTCTTCCCCCTTATATATACAATGTTTCCACATTCACATATTGTGTTGTGCTGCAGCAAGTAAGAATTCCATTGTCCCATCCGGGACATATGACAATAAAACACTCTTGACTTGACTCTTGAATTGCATTGAAGATGATGCAATGATTCATGCAATGATATTGCTACAAGCATACATTATAGAAACAAAAAGAGATGACATAAGCCAGGATTGTTACTTTGGTAAAAGAGGTGGAGAGGAGACTAAATTGTGATGTATATGGTTATAAAAGACAGACTGATGTGGAGGACAAGTCAATGGATATGTTTAAACTGTGGCCCCTGGTTCTGGACTCCCCCAACATCGGGAACATGTTTCCTGCCTCTAACATGTCCAAGTCCTTAACAATCTTATATGTTTCAATGTGATTCCCTCTCATCCTTCTAAACTCCCGAGTGTACAAGCCCAGCTGCTCCATTCTCGCAGCATATTTAGTGAATCTGTGGAATTCTTTGCCACAGACAGTGGTGGAGGCCAAGTTAGTGGATATTTTTAAGACAAAGATTGACAGATTCTTGATTAGTGCGGGTGTCAGGGGTTATGGGGAGAAGGCAGGAGAATGGGGTTGAGAGGGAGAGATAGATCAGCCTTGATTGATTGGTGGAGTAGACTTGATGGGGCCGAATGGCCTAATTCTGCACCCAGAACTAATGAAGTTCTCTCAGCAGCTTAGATGCAGACACAAGGTTTGCAATCTGGGAGGAGAAATGTGGAATTCATTGATGATTCACCAGAACCAGAAAAGTGAGAAAACAGATGTGTGTCAAAGTACAGAAATGTACCACCTCCAACTTGCAACATAAGCTCTTTCCTTCCATTTCCACAGCTTTTTTCATTTCCCCAAAAACTCAACTTTATTCAGAATAAACACTATATCGGTAACAGGAACAGTCCAGAACTCCGATGACATTGTCAGCGTGAATACTGTAGTGTCATATTCAGTTGATGAGAAGAGGTGAAGGGGGTCGGAGGGGATGAGGAGAGGTGGAGGGGGGAGCGGGAGAGAGAGGGAGAAATTGGGGAGGAAGAGAGGAGTCGGGAGAGAAGAACGGGGATTGGGGGGGGGAGGGAGAGAAGGAGGGGGAGAGGTGAAGAAAACTGGAGAGAGAGAGGGGGAGAGGGAGAGGGAGGTCGGTGGAAGACCCCGGAGTCAGAGTTATTGTCGCTTCGAATGGGCTAGAGTCGCCTTGTCACCCCGAGGCGAGTCTCCCCATGCCCTCTCTGTCTCCCCCCCTCCCCCGTCTCCTCTCTGTCTCCCCTCCCCCCGTCTCTCCCCCCCCCCCCCCCCTGCCTCTGTATCCCTCCCCCCCTCCTCAAGCGAGCCATTTCCTTCTAAAATGTTGTCCAAAAATATGTTCATTTGTTGCAAATGATCCCATAAAATGCTAAATTGCTATTTGAAGCCCCAATGGCCTGTTTGTAACCAGTGCTTGTCATTCGTTGAATACAGTGCCATTTATTGTCATTTGAACCCCAAATGAAGTTCAAACGAAATTTGGTTTCTGCAGTCATACAACAAAAAAACCAAGACACACAATTAACACAATTTACACAAACATGCAACACAGTGAATCACCTCCTCACTGTGATGGAAGGCAAAGTCTTATCCCCTGCACTCCTCGTTCTCCTCCCGATGTCAGAGTCAAAGCCCCCGGCGGGCGATGGTAAATAGGTCCCGCGGCCTTAGCGCGGGGCGATGCAAGGCCGCGCTCCGAGACTTGATGTTGGAGCCCCCGTCGGGCGCTAGCAAGTCCCGCGGCCGTTAAAGCCGCGCCGGGCGATGTAAGGCCCCGCTCCAGGTCATTTTCAACCCCGCAGCTCGGGCGGGAGAGATTGCCATTGCGGAAGCTCTGAACAACTCTGAATGTAATGAACAACACATTGCACAAACGCAAGGGAAATGCTTCATTTGGTTTCTGTGTCGTGTTGCCAAGAGATAGGAAATATGACACCGTATCTTCTGAAATCCGAATAGTGAATTGGGCAAAAAGGCAAATTCCAAGGATTATTGAAGGTAACACAAAAGGCTAGAGTAACTCAGCAGGCCAGGAGAGAAGGAATGGGTGATGTTTAGTGTCGAGACCCGTCTTCAGACTAAGAGTCAGGGGAGGGGGAGGCTAGAGATATGGAAGGGTAAGGCGTGATTAGAACAGATCAAAAGCAGACGCTGATCAAGGAAATGTAGAAGGGACCATTGTTGGGTGAAGGGAAAGTGGTGATGAGCAAACTATCTGAAAAATTAATCATTGGGACAGCGAACTGGTTGGAGAACAAGGATGGGGGAGGGATGGAGAAAGAGGGAGAGAAGGGCTACTTGAAGTTCGAGAAATCCATATTCATACTGCTGGGGTCTAGGCTGCCCAAGCCAAGTATGAGATGTTGTTCATCCAATTTGCATTGGGCCTCACTTTGACAATGGAGGAGACCCAGGACAGAAAGGTTAGTGTGGGGAGGAAAGAACTGCAGATGCTGGTTTAAACCAAAGATAGACACAAAATGCTGGAGTAACTCAGCGGGACAGGCAGCATCTCTGGAGAGAAGGAATCGGTGAAGTTTCGGTTCGAGACCCTTCTTCAGACCTACAGATCTGTTGGCGTTTGTAGTGTGGAAGAAAGCTGAAGATCTCGGAGAAAGCCCACACATGTCACGGGGGGAACGTACAAACTCCGTACAGACAGCACCCGTAGTCGGGATTGAACCCGGGTCTCTGGCGCTGTGAGGCAGCAACTCTACCGCTGTGCCACAGTGCTGCCCTATCTAGTCCACTAGTATCCTGCAGGGAAAGAACTTTAATGATCTTGCATGATATGACCAATGTTTGAATTCACAACACCGCCACAAAACTTGACTGTTATGTGTAGGAAAGAATTGCAGATAGACACAAAATGCTGGAGTAAGTCAGCGGGTCAGGCAGCATCTGTGGAGAGAAGGAAGGGGTGACGTTTCGGGTCGAGACCCTTCTTCAGACTGTTAATTAGTTCTGTAATTCACGTGATATCAGGAACAAATATTGCCGTCATTGGAACAATTCATCAACAGATGCGGTGGAACAGAAAAAACAAGAGGAATGTAGAAGAACCAGGCTGGGAAGATGCTGTTACATGAGAAGGATATTGGGCTGGGTGAGGATTGCACATTTATAACTCCTTAATTTTTATTTTATGTACACATTTCTTGGTTTGAACCCAGACCATTCAGATTTCAGAGTTTCAGTGCTGCCGGTAAGACCCTTGTACGCGTCATAGAGAAAAAATCAAAATCAAAATCAAGGCGTTGTACAAATCTCACCCCACCCAATATATTTTTCAGATAACAGCATGTGCCTAACCTGCTTCCTTTATTATGCTTGTGTTTTGAAATCCAGTCTACCATCTTATCTTATCTTATAACTATTTAAAAGTTGGAAAATAAACAGGATGGTCTTCCTGATGACATCACAATGGGTCTGTTGCGCACGGACTGCGTTGTGTTTCACGGGCTGCGAGTGACGTCCCCGCCCCCCTCACTGAACTCGCAGGCCTTTGGTGACCCCCGCTCAACCCCCTCCCCCCCCTCTCCCCCCCTCCTCCATTCCCATTTCACCCCTCCCCCTCCCCCTCTCCCCCTCTCTCCCCCCCTCCCCTCCATTGCCCCCCTGTCCCTCCCCCCTCTCTCCACCCCTCCCCCCCACCTCGCCTTCCCCCCTCCTCTCTCTCTCTCTTCTCTGCACCCTCTCTCTCTGCCCTCTCTCTGTACCCCCCCCCCCCCCCCCCCTCCCTCCATGTGCCTGTGAGTTGGGGGCTATGCGTGAGTGGACGGCACGGGGGATTGGGTAAAAGCAGCGCATGAATAATATTAATATAATATCAAAGGGGGTGGTTAGTGTGTGTGTGTGTGTGTGGTGGGGGGGGGGGTTAGTATGTGTGTATGTGTGTGGGGGGGGGGGGGGTGGTCAGTGTGTGTGTGTGTGTGTGTGGGGGGGGTGGTTAGTGTGTGTGTGTGTGTGTGTGTGGGGGGGGTGGGTGGTGTGTGTGTGTGTGTGTGTGTGTGTGTGTGTGTGTGTGTGTGTGTGTGTGTGTGTGTGTGTGTGTGTGTGTGTGTGTGTGTGTGTGTGTGTGTGTGTGTGTGTGTGTGTGTGTGTGGGGGGGGGGGGGGGTGGTTAGTATGTGTGTGACGCCGTAAGGGACAGTACCCAATGGGTCCCACTTGTTCTAGTAAATACACAAATGCAGTGTGGAAACAGGCCCTTTGACCCAACCTACAAGACTAACTTAAAGGGGGAGGAGGTTTATATTGCAGCCTCAGTTAACTGGTGCAGCAAGATTACATCTGTGTTAGAAATGGACATTTACCGTATGATGCTCATTAATCCAACCAACGCCCTGAGCCCATCCAGCAGCTGAGATCGACTGTTGGTGGATGGCACGTGAAACAGACATAATGAAATATCACCAACATTGACTCATTCTCTGGTTTCAGTGCAAGTGTGGGCACTGTTGCTGGAAATTGCCGTTTAACTATTGGGGCAACTGCAGACATGTCTGGACAGGTTTTGAATCTGATTCATTCAACAGATCACTTTGTGTAATCACAAAAATGGTTTAGTTTAGTTTAGAGATACTGCATGAAAACAAGCCCACCAAATCCGCTCTGTCCTCCGATCCCCGCACACTAACACTACCCTACACACACTAGGGACAATTTACAATTTTACCAAGCCATTTAACCTACAAACCTGTTCAAGAAGGAACTGCAGATGCTGGAAGATCAAATGTACACAAAATTGCTGGAGAAACTCAGCGGGTGCAGCAGCATCTATGGAGCGAAGGAAATAGGCGACGTTTCGGGCCGAAACCCTTCTTCAGACTGATGGGGGGTGGGAGGGGAGAAGGAACGAAAAAGGGAGGGGGAGGAGCCCGAGGGCGGGGGGATGGGAGGAGACAGCTCGAGGGTTAAGGAAGGGGAGGAGACAGCAAGGGCTAGCAAAATTGGGAGAATTCAACATTAATGCCATCAGGACGCAAACTACCCAGGCGGAATATGAGGTGCTGTTCCTCCAATTTCCGGTGTTGCTCACTCTGGCAATGGAGGAGACCCAGGACAGAGAGGTCGGATTGGGAATGGGAGGGGGAGTTGAAGTGCTGAGCCACCGGGAGGTCAGGTTGGTTATTGTGGACTGAGCAGAGGTATTCGGCGAAACGATCGCCCAACCTCCGCTTGGTCTCACCGATGTAGATCAGCTGACATCTAGAGCAGCGGATGCAGTAGATGAGGTTAGAAGAGATACAGGTGAATCTTTGTCGCACCTGGAACGACTGCTTGGGTCCTTGAATGGAGTCGAGGGGGGAGTTGAAGGGACAGGTGTTGCATTTCTTGCGGTTGCAAGGGAAAGTGCCCGGGGAGGGGGTGGTACGGGAGGGAAGGGACAAATTGACAAGGGAGTTGCGGAGGGAGCGGTCTTTGCGGAAGGCAGACATAGGGGGAGATGGGAAGATGTGGCGAGTGGTGGGGTCACGTTGGAGGTGGCGGAAATGGCGGAAGATTATGTGTTGTATTTGCCGGCTGGTGGGGTGAAAGGTGAGGACTAGGGGGACTCTGCCCTTGTTGCGAGAGCGGGGATGGGGAGAGAGAGCAGTGTTGCGGGGTATGGATGAGACCCTAGTGCGAGCCTCATCTATGGTGGCGGAGGGGAATCCCCGTTCCCTGAAGAACGAGGACATTTCCGATGCCCTGGAAACCTACAAACCTGCACATCTTTGGAGTGTGGGAGGAAACCGGAACACGGGGAGGAAGCAGAGTGTCGGAAGAAAGGTCTCGACCCGAAACGTCACCCATTTCTTCTCTCCAGAGATGCTGCCTGTCCCACTGAGTTATTCCAGCATTTTGTGTCTTTCTTTACCAATATAGTTTCTCTGCTGCACCAATCCCGGGGTGTTGCCTAAGGATCAGTCCAAGGCCTCCAATCTTCGTCTACATTCCCCGTGGGAGCATAACTTGAAAACAAGGTTACGGGGCAAATAATGTTCGTAACATTGACTTTCCATTTTGTTTTATGGTGAATGAGGGGGGACCTCATTCATTGAAACTTACAGAATAATGAAAGGCATAGATAGAGTGGATGTGGAAATAATGTTTCCACTGGTGGGTGAGTCTAGCGCAGTGGTTCCCAACGTGGGGCGTACGCCCCACAGTGGGGCAATTTGATTTTAAGGGGGGCAATTGAGCGCGACTGAGACTTTATTTGCTGTTTTCGTATGAGACAATCCACAAATATTTCAATATTCTAATATAGAAATTTTCTCTCTCTTTATTACCTGTGAATACTCTTTTATTATCATATTTATCATTATTATTATTTTAATACCACCTAATGTTTTTTTCTTCTTTTTTTTACATTTTTTTTAGTAATTTCTTGCTCAGAACATTAACTGTCTTTTGTTTATTTCATTTTTCTTTTTTATGGATGCCATGTTCTTTTGAAGCTTGTTTAAACCAAGGGATTGGCGTTTTAAGCTTCTTCAGCTGAAACGGAGTTCACTTTTTAAATAAGAATTATATATCACCACATGGGGGGCATCAGGATTTTAGAGGTGATTAGGTGGGGCATGGCCAAAAAAAGGTTGGGAACCACTGGTCTAGAACAAGAGGTCATAGCATCAGAATTAAAGGACGCTCTTTTAGAAAGGTGAGGAGGAACATCTTTAGTCAGAGGGTAGTTAATCTGTGGAGCTCATTGCCACAGAGGGCGATGGAAGCCAAGGCAGAGATAGACAAATTATTGATTAGAACGTGTGCCAAGGGTTATGGGGAGAAGGCAGGAAAATGGGATTAGGAGGCAGAGATTTGCCATGATCGAATGGCTGAGTGGACTCGATGGGCCGAATGGCCTAATTCCACTTCTATAACGTGAACTTGTTTTTTAAATCAAAATCTTTTTAATTTAGTTTTCAGGACATAACAAAGTGCAAAGTTGTCTATTTGTTACAGACAGAGTGTACGGAAAGAATAAATTAAAAAAAAACTTATGCCAACATATAACAAGACAACAACAATAAAATAAAAATTAGATACTAAAAACAATCCCTCCCCAGTCACTGCCAGTGAGCATTTGCAAATATTAGCCTGTCACAACAATAAATGAATGGGTAGACTGTTTAGCTGTTAAACTGTGCTTGATCAAGCATTTACAAAGTCTGGAATGCATTTAAAAAAGGTCCCCACGCTTTCCGAAACCTTCCATTTGAATGTTGAAGTGAGTACCTGATTTTCTCGAGCTTTAGGCAGGACATAATATCTGTCAGCCATTGAGTATGAGTGGGCAGGGTAGGTTCCATCCACCTGAGAAGGATTGTTCGCCGAGCCAGGTAACTTGTGAACTTGTGAACAAGGCTTCAAAGCTGACCCAGCCCTTCACACTCCGCTAGTTATTGGTGTTGATTGACCATTGGCCCATCCACTGTTGAAACCCCTGCATAACTTTCCATAACTGACGCAGAATAACCTGGCCTTATTGCTTCTGAACTCTAACTTTGTCATCAAAATCTATTACCTATGAACTTGCTACATTACCATTTTTATCATGTTATCAGTTTTGTACTGACACATGTTTTTCCCTTTGATAGGCTCATGTGATTATGAGCAGAATTAGGCCATTCAGCCCATCAAGACTACACTGTCATTCAATCATGGCTGATCTATCTCTCCCTCCTAACCCCGTTCTCCTGCCTTCTCCCCATAACCTCTGACACCCGCACATCGCATCTTTCCATAGTCTTTGCCTCTTTGTCCACAAACTCCTCTATCAATGCAAGCCTCCATCATCTGCACGTCTTCAAATCTGGGCCATAACTCTCACTGAATGTTGATCAGTAGGACTGGATGTTACAATCCCTAAGGTTCTTCACTACAATTGGCATTTGGTATTCTTGGGTATGACCACTGGATGATTTTGCTACCAATCAGACACATTTGGTTTAAAGATAAGGGGGAAATCTTTTAGGACCGAGATGAGGAAAACATTTTTCACACAGAGAGAGTGGTGAATCTGTGGAATTCTCTGCCACAGAAGGTAGTTGAGGCCACGGTTCATTGGCTATATTTAAGAGGGAGTGAGATGTGGCCCTTGTGGCTAAAGGGATCAGGGGGTATGGAGAGAAGGCAGGTACAGGATACTGAATTGGATGATCAGCCATGATCATATTGAATGGCGAATGGTGCAGGCTCGAAGGGCCGAATGGCCTCTACTCCTGCACCTATTTTCTATGTTTCTATCTTCAGTTGTGTACCTCAACGTCACTGGGTGTTTCGGCCTTTTATCACAAGACCCCCTCAGTCGAGGCAGGCCCACCGCAGGGTGTGTGTCTTATAGTTAGCCTCTAGATGGTCACATGGCAGCCCAGACAGCATCTTTCTCTTCAGCCACAGCCAGTGACTGCTCCATTTCCTTCCATCTTCCACTCTACCGCTGACTGTGGCCGGTTGGGCTCTGGACTCGTGTCTGTTGATGGGACAGTACTTGGTTGAGCTTGGCCTGGGGTGCTGATACCCTGTGGACTGTGGTAGTTAACCTGCCACTGGGCTTCACTCGACTGATTTGGCTGGCCTACCTCTTAGAAAGTACCTCTTAGAAATAAATAATTCTGTCAGGTGAGCTGGTGATACATTTTTAAGCATTGTAAAAAAAACTTTTATAAATTTCAGTCTCCACGACTGTGCATAATTAAGGCTGACATGGTGGACCATTAAAGGATGATCAACACAAGCCGATATCATCACCAGTTTAAGAAGGAAATGTGTGTAAAACAGTAATGAAGATGTTATCAGCATCGAGTTATTGTTGTCATTTGTCAATTGTGTCTTATTTGTAAGAAAAAAAAGATTGATTCAAGAAATAAAAAGCATGGGTTTCCTGAGGACATAGTTTGTGAGTTCAGCAAACCCTGTGAACCTTGAAGAGAGACATGAAATGCTGGAGTAACTCAGCGGGACAGGCAGCATCTCTGGAGAGAAGGAATGGGTGACGTTTTGGGTTGAGACCCTTCTTCAGACTGAGAGTTAGGGGAGAGGGAGACAGAGATATGGAAGGGTGAGGTGTAAAAATGCGAGGGGGATGGATATTGATCACCCTGTGATATCTGGTGGTATCAATGTTTTTGTGGTGTCAATGCTTTGATTGATGGCTGATTGGGTAATTCTGGTTGTAATCTAATGTTTTTTTAACATTTGCACTGTGAGATGAAGTCGACATTTATTTGCAATGAAAATCTTTTTCTACTAAATCTAAATCAGTGGCACAGCGGTAGAGTTGCCGCCTTATGGCGCTTGAGACCCGGGTGCGATCCTGACTACGGGTGCTGTCTGCACGGAGTTTGTGCGATCTTCCTGAGACTGCGTGGGTTTTGTCCAGGTGCTCCAGTTCCCTCCCACACTCCGAAGGCGTACAGGTTTGTAGGTTAATTGGCTTCGGTAGAGTTGTCCCTAGTGTGTAGGATAGTGTTAGTGTACAGGGTGAGCGCTGGTTGCCACAGACTCGTTGGGCCGAAGGGTGTGTTTCTGCGATGTACCTCTAATGAGCGATCCATATTTTAGCTGTAGCACTTTCTGCAGATGAGTGCAGTGCAGCATTGTGTGCAAGCAAGGTTATGCTCAAGGAATCCAGTCGCGAATGAAACAAATCTGAGGAAGGACATTATTGCCATAGAGGGAGTGCAGAGACGGTTCACCAGACTGATTCCTGGGATGTCAGGACTGTCTTATGAAGAAAGACTGGATAGACTTGGTTTATACTCTCTAGAATTTAGGAGATTGAGAGGGGATCTTATAGAAACTTACAAAATTCTTAAGGGGTTGGACAGGCTAGATGCAGGAAGATTGTTCCAGATGTTAGGGAAGTCCAGGACAAGGGGTCACAGCTTAAGGATAAGGGGGAAATCCTTTAAAACCGAGATGAGCAGAACTTTTTTCACACAGAGAGTTGGGAATCTCTGGAACTCTCTGCCACAGAGGGTAGTTGAGGCCAGTTCATTGGCTATATTTAAGAGTGAGTTACATGTGGCCCTTGTGGCTATGGGGATCAGGGGGTATGGAGAGAAGGCAGGTACGGGATACTGAGTTGGATGATCAGCCATGATCATATTGAATGGCGATGCAGGCTCGAAGGGCCGAATGGCCTACTCCTGCACCTAATTTCTATGTTTCTATGTTTCTAAACAGCATCTTATCTCTTCAGCCACAGCCAGTCACTGCTCCATTCGGCTTTTTTCCTTCCATCTTCCTCTCTACCGCTGACTTTGGCCGGTTGGGCTCTGGACTCATGTCCGTTGGTGGGACAGTACTTGGTTGAGCTTGGCCTGGGGTGCTGATACCCTGTGGACTGTGGTGGTCAACCTGCCACTGGACTTCACTCCACTGATTTGACCTACCTCTTAGAAAGTAATGGCCAATGCGAGGCCACTCACCAAGCTCTCCCAGGCCCTGGTGGATCTTGAGACCCTTCCCTGATGTTATCCTTTCCCAGCCACAGATGCAACTTCTTAGCTTATGTCCTCCCGGGGCTGCTGCTCTGTCAATTGCTGCCAATGGAATCACTTCAATGGAATCACTTCAATGGAATCACTTCAATGGAATCACTTCAATGTGCAGGAAGGAACTTCAGACGCAGGTTTGACACCAAAGATATCGTAGCGGTACTTGCTGGTGCTCGTAGGTAGACGAACCCTGTGGTCGGGTGCCTCAGACATGTGACTCTGGGGAGGGCTTGTGTTTCGTGCGTTTTCTGGGCGATGCCCCTTCAGTCGCTCTAGACCACCGTCGTGGCTGGATCTGTTTAATGGTTGTGTTGAGATACTTCGTCAGTTTACTTGTTTTGTTAATAAACTCGTTTGAACAATCGACTCTCGTCTCATCCGCCAAAATAGACACAAAATGCTGGAGTCACTCAGCGGGACAGGCAACTGAGAAGGCTTCAGAAGAGTCTGAAGAAAGGTCTCAACATGAAACGTCACCCATTCCTTCTTTCCAGAGATGCTGCCCGTCCCGCTGAGTTACTCCAGCATTTTGTGTCTCATCACTTCACTGCTAGGTGTTTCAGAAAGAGCTGCAGATGCTGGAAAAATCGAAGGTAGACAAAAATGCTGGGGAAACTCAGCGGGTGAGGCAGCATCTAGGGTCTCGACCCGAAGCGTCGCCTATTCCTTCGCTCCATAGACGCTGCCTCATCCACTGAGTTTCTCCAGCATTTTTGTCTACCTTCACCATTTGGTGTGTTACGCCAGTCTCCACCACTCCCTCTAGTGACCAGAAATGTGGTTAAAATCGGGAACATCACACATCCCGATTTTAACCACATCTTGACTAACACTTACCAAATTTTTCAAAGAGGTTTATAATCTAAAAATTGTCTCTGTAGGACCGTGAGAAGCATGTGATCCCCTGGAAACAAGGAACTGAAAATACTGGTTTACACAAAATGACACAAAGTGCTGGAGTAACTCAGTGGGTCAGGCAGCATCTTCAGAGAATATGGACAGGTGATGTTTCAGGTCAGGACCTTTCTTTAGACTGAAGGGTCCTCATCCAAACCATCATCTATCCACAGATGCTGCCTGACCCGCTGAGTTACTCCAGCACTCTGTGAAACGTCACCTATCCATATTCTCCACAGATGCTGCCTGACCCGCTGAGTTACCCAGCACTCTGTGAAACGTCACCTATCCATGTTCTCCACAGATGCTGCCTGACCCGCTGAGTTACTCCAGCACTCTGTGAAACGTCACCTATCCATGTTCTCCACAGATGCTGCCTGACCCACTCAGTTATGGTGCAGCAGCATCTATGGAGCTAAGGAAATAGGCAACGTTTCGGGCCGAAATCCTTCTGGAAATAGGCAACGTTTCGGGCCGAAACCCTTATGGGTTTCGGCCCGAAACGTTGCCTATTTCCTTAGCTCCATAGATGCTGCTGCACCCGCTGAGTTACTCCAGCACTCTGTGAAACGTCACCTATCCATGTTCTCCACAGATGCTGCCTGACCCGCTGAGTTACTCCAACACTCTGTGAAACGTCACCTATCCATGTTCTCCACAGATGCTGCCTGACCCGCTGAATTACTCCAGCACTCTGTGTCTAACTTCAGTATAAACCAGCATTTGCAGTTCCTTTCTACACAGGACTACATTACTAATGGCTTCAGAAACATTTTTTTGCATTTTTTTCAGGATTATTAAAAGAACAGATATAAACATTGAATTATTGCCGAAATGTTTTTACTATTGGTAGATGCATAAATGCTGGAGTAACTCATATGACCATAAGGGATAGGAGTAGAGTTAGGCCATTCGGCCCATCAAGTCTACTCCGCCATTCAATCATGGCTGATCTATCTCTCTCTCCGAACCCCATTCTCCTGCCTTCACCCCACCCCCTCTGACACCTGTACTAATCAAGAACTCAGCGGGTCAGGCAGCATCTCCGGTGAAATGGATTTTATCATGAACTAAGTCCTCATAAATCTCATCCTCTATAATGGAATCTGGAATCTTACCAACCATTGAAGTCAGGTTAACCAGCCTATAGTTTCCACTGTCCTGCTTTGCTCCTTTTTTGAACAGCGGGGTGATATTAAAAGAAGTACTGACACTTTTGAAAAATATAAAAGTGGATAAGTCTCCAGGTCCTGACAGGATATTCCCTAGGACATTGAGGGAAGTTAGTGTAGAAATAGCCGGGGCTATGACAGAAATATTTCAAATGTCATTAGAAACGGGAATAGTCCCCGAGGATTGGCGTACTGCGCATGTTGTTCCATTGTTTAAAAAGGGTTCTAAACGTAAACCTAGCAATTATAGACCTGTTAGTTTGACTTCAGTGGTGGGCAAATTAATGGAAAAGATACTTAGAGACAATATATATAAGCATCTAGATAAACAGGGTCTGATTAGGAACAGTCAACATGGATTTGTGCCTGGAAGGTCATGTTTGACTAATCTTCTTGAATTATTTGAAGAGGTTACTAGGGAAATTGACGAGGGTAAAGCAGTGGATGTTGTCTATATGGACTTTAGTAAGGCCTTTGACAAGGTTCCTCATGGAAGGTTGGTTAAGAAGGTTCAACTGTTGGGTATAAATGCAGGAATAGCAAGATGGATTCAACAGTGGCTGAATGGGAGAAGCCAGAGGGTAATGGTGGATGGCTGTTTATCGGGTTGGAGGCAGGTGACTAGTGGGGTGCCTCAGGGATCTGTGTTGGGTCCTTTGTTGTTTGTCATGTACATCAATGATCTGGATGAAGGTGTGGTAAATTGGATTAGTAAGTATGCAGATGATACCAAGATAGGGGGTGTTGTGGATAATGAAGAGGATTTCCAAAGTCTACAGAGTGATTTAGGCCATTTGGAAAAATGGGCTGAAAGATGGCAGATGGAGTTTAATGCTGATAAATGTGAGGTGCTACACCTTGGCAGGACAAATCAAAATAGGACGTACATGGTAAATGGTAGGGAATTGAAGAATACAGTTGAACAGAGGGATCTGGGTATAACCGTGCATAGTTCCTTGAAGGTGGAATCTCATATAGATAGGGTGGTAAAGAAAGCTTTTGGTATGCTAGCCTTTATAAATCAGAGCATTGAGTATAGAAGCTGGGATGTAATGTTAAAATTGTACAAGGCATTGGTGAGACCAAATCTGGAGTATGGTGTACAATTTTGGTCGCCAAATTATAGGAAGGATGTCAACAAAATAGAGAGAGTACAGAGGAGATTTACTAGAATGTTGCCTGGGTTTCAACAACTAAGTTACAGAGAAAGGTTGAATAAGTTAGGTATTTATTCTCTGGAGCGCAGAAGGTTAAGGGGGGACCTGATAGAGGTCTTTAAAATGATGAGAGGGATAGACAGAGTTGATGTGGACAAGCTTTTCCCTTTGAGAATAGGGAAGATTCAAACAAGAGGACATGACTTCAGAATTAAGGGACAGAAGTGTAGGGGTAATATGAGGGGGAACTTCTTTACTCAGAGAGTGGTGGTGGTGTGGAATGAGCTCCCAGTGGAAGTGGTGGAGGCAGGTTCATTGGTATCATTTAAAAATAAATTGGATAGGCATATGGATGAGAAGGGAATGGAGGGTTATGGTACGAGTGCAGGCAGGTGGGACTAAGGGGAAAAAAATTTGTTCGGCACGGACTTGTAGGGCCGAGATGGCCTGTTTCCGTGCTGTAATTGTTATATGGTTATATGGTTATTTGTAATTTTTTATTTGTCTGGAAACACTCCTAACTAGTGATTCACTACTAATGCCTCCACATTCTCTAAAGCCGCCTCTTTCAGAACCCTGGGGGTGACGTCTATCCGGCCCAGGTGACTTCCCCACCTTCAAGCCTTTCAGTTTCTCAAACATCTTCTCCTTAGTAACTTCCACCTCCTGACTCTGTCATCCACTGTGATAGCTCTTCTGGCCTTTCTTTGTTTCCCATTATTACTAACCGCTGGTTGCATGCGAGCAGTGAGGCACAGTAAATCACCCAAACAGCTGTTTTGTTACTCATCTGTTACTATTACTGGAATTTCCATTGAACCTGTAAGGCATAGAATTTTATTTAAAAAAAAAAAAAAACTGGGAGTCAAAAAGTGACTTAAATGTTGACGAAGTGCCTCATAATTGTGTTGAAATCGCCACTTGGCTGTCAAAGGTTGCAGCTGAAAAATGGGGGCAGATGTGAAGGTTCAGGACGGGATTCCCGTCATCATCCAGCAATCCTGTAACTCCCTCTCCCCTGGCTCGCAGTCTTGACCACAAACGTCACCCATTCTTATAGAAACTTACAAAATCCTTAAGGGGTTGGACAGGCTAGATGCAGGAAGATTGTTCCCAATGTTGGGGAAGTCCAGAACAAGGGGTCACACAGTTTAAGGATAAGGGGGAAATCTTTTAGGACCAAGATGAGAAAATCATTTTTCACACAGAGAGTTGTGAATCTCTGGAATTCTCTGCCACAGAAGGTAGTTGAGGCCACAGTTCATTGGCTATATTTAAGAGGGAGTTAGATGTGGCCCTTGTGGCTAAAGGGATCAGGGGGTATGGAGAGAAGGCAGGTACAGGATACTGAGTTGGATGATCAGCCTTGATCATATTGAATGGCGGTGCAGGCTCGAAGGTGCCTCCTGCACCTAATTTCTATGTTTCTATGTTTCTACCCCTTCTTTCCAGAGATGCTGCCTGTCCCGCTGAGTTACTCCAGCATTCTGTGTCTATTTCCAGTAGGCTGAGCAGGGACTGACACAGGAGCACTGTTGTTATGGGCACTTGGAACCAGTTCCCATCTTGTCGTGGTGGGTTATTGATCTGACCCCTGCAGTTCTCATAGTGGAATATACCAGGACCCTTCGCCAATAGTCAATTATTTAATTGAGTATTATGACCCTGTCCCACTTAGGAAACCTGAACGGAAACCTCTGGAGATTTTGTGCCCCACCCAAGGTTTCCGTGCGGTTCCCGGAGGTTTTTGTCAGTCTCCACTACCTGCTTCCACTACCTGCAACCACCTGCAACCTCCGGGAACCGCACGGAAACCTTGGGTGGGGCGCAAAGTCTCCAGAGGTTTCCGTTCAGGTTTCCTAAGTGGGACAGGGGCATTCCCACTGCAGGGGTCAATGGTTCTTTTCCAATTGTGATGTCAGCTGGTATACCACGACTTGTCATCAGCTTTGTGTGTTCTTGGTGCCCTTATGTTTCAGGAGACGAAATGTTCACAAGTTATAGGAATAGAATTAGGCCATTCAGCCCATCGAGTCTACTCTGCCATTCAATCATGGCAAATCTCTGCCTCCTCATCCCATTTTCCTGCCTTCTCCCCATAACCCTTGACACCCGTTCTAATCAAGAATTTGTCTATCTCTGCCTTAAAAATATCCACTGGCTTGGCCGCCACAAGCCCTCTGTGGCAATGAGTTCCACAGATTCACCGCCCACTGACTCAAGAAGTTCCTCCTCTCTTCCTTTCTAAAATAGCGCCCTTTAATTCTTAGGCTGTGACCTCTGGTCTTAGACTCTCCCACCAGTGGAAACATCCTCTCCACATCCACTCGTTGCCGTTCATTTTTGTGGCAATCTATGACCCGTAAAACTGTGTTGCATTTCTGGAATTCCCCAAGGGAGATGAATTTCAGAAGCACCATCTTTCGTACAGAAATTCTACAATTGTGCTCAGTGCCAGATTTGGCATTGTCCCAGAATACAAGAAAAGCATATCTCTTTAAAATTATATTCAAAGCTAATTAGATCGAACCAGAGCACAGACGGCTTGCTTATTGATATTTTTATAATGCAGTTCCTGGAAGGCTGGTGGAAATGGCTGCATCGCCAACAGTCTGTCTGTCCGTTCCTTCTTTGTGTTTTAGTATTATGTCTTAAGTGTATGTTTTTAATAATAATAATAATAATAATGTTATTTATAGAGCACTTTAAAAACAAACATAGCTGCAACAAAGTGCTGTACATCAACTAATCATTGACAAAAAAGTTAATACACACCAAAAATAACAATCAAAAGAAATAGTAGGAAAAGACATGTAAAATAAAGAAACATCAAAAACACCACAAACAGAAGCAAAGCCTCAGGCATGGTCAAAAGCCAAGGAGTACAAATGTGTTTTTAACACTGGATTTTAGTGTTCTTTAGCTTGTTTTAGGTGGGAGGTGGGGGTTGGAGGGTGGGGGGAGGTTGGGGGAAACTTTTTCTGATCTCTTCCCTCGAAGGAGATGCAATTTTCTTTACGTATCGTATCTCTAGTCCGCACTGCGACCCAACATCGAGGAGTTGGCAGCCTGAAGACCCATTTTGAGAGCTTGACCGTGGCTGCCTGTAGACTTACTATCGCAAGCTGGTGATCCCTTCACCAGGGATCTACCTCGGAGCTCCAACTGTGATTGCTAGCGGACTTAAGATTCAAGATTCAAGATTCAAGAGAATTTATTGTCATGTGTCCCAGATAGGACAATGAAATTCTTGCTTTGCTCCAGCACAACAAAATATAGTAGGCATGAATACAGAACAGATCAGTGTGTCCATATACCATTATATAAATATATACACACATGAATAAGTAAAACAGATAAAGTGCAAATAAACAGATAATGGGCTATTAATGTTCAGAGTTTTGTTTGAGTTGAGTTTAATAGCCTGATGGCTGTGGGGAAGTAGCTATTCCTGAAACTGGCGTTGCAGTCTTCAGGCTCCTGTACCTTCTACCTGAAGGTAGCAGGGAGATGAGTGTGTGGCCAGGATGGTGTGGGTCTTTGATGATACTGCCAGCCTTTTTGAGGCAGTGACTGTGATAGATCCCCTCGATGGTAGGAAGGTCAGAGCCGATGATGGACTGGGCAGTGTTTACTACTTTTTGTAGTCTTTTCCGCTCCTGGGCGCTCAAGTTGCCGAACCAAGCCACGATGCAACCGGTCAGCATGCTCTCTACTGTACAACTGTAGAAGTTAGAGAGAGTCCTCCTTGACATACCGACTCTCCGTAATCTTCCCAGGAAGTAGAGGCGCTGATGAGCTTTCTTTATAATTGCATCAGTGTTCTGGGACCAGGAGAGATCTTCAGAGATAACATGAAGGAGCCTGGGATCTCTGGTCAGAGACCGACTTCAGGAACTTCAAGCCACAGGAGCTTCGACTGCCCCGACCACAAGATAATAAAGATGATGAAGATTGGACTTTTTAGCCGTCCATCATAGTGAGTAATGTGGGGAATCCACTGTGGTGGATCTTTATGTAGCCGTGTGTCCTGTTGCATTTTTTCCCGTCTGTATGAAATTCAAATTTCACTGAACCTTAATTGGTGCACGGGACAATAAAAGACCTTTCGAAACCCATTCATAAGTTTTGCACAAAAGGGGGAAGTGGTCTAATTAATGTGCAGAATAATTGCGTGGTTCTGTCCGAATGTAAAAGGTTGCAACAAAGAACACTGTCACCACGGGGAAATGCAACAAGTCCACACTGACTCTTCAATCTCATCCTACCCTGACATTTTATTCCTGAGCTTATAACAAAATGTCAAGTCAAGTCAAGTTTATTTGTCACATACACATACGAGATGTGCAGTGAAATGAAAGTGGCAATGCTCGCGGACTTTTGTGCAAAAGACAAACAACAAAACAACCAAACAAATTATAAACACAATCATAACACACATATTCTTTTACATAATAAATAATGGAAGGAAAAACGTTCAGTAGAGTTAGTCCCTGGTGAGATAGGCGTTTACAGTCCGAATTGCCTCTGGGAAGAAACTCCTTCTCAACCTCTCCGTTCTCACCGCATGGCAACGGAGGCGTTTGCCTGACCGTAGCAGCTGGAACAGTCCGTTGCAGGGGTGGAAGAGGTCTCCCATGATTTTATTTGCTCTGGAGTTGCACCTCCTGTTGTATAGTTCCTGCAGGGGGGCGAGTGAAGTTCCCATAGTGCGTTCGGCCGAACGCACTACTCTCTGCAGAGCCTTCTTGTCCTTGGCAGAGCAATTCCCAAACCAGATGGTAATGTTCCCGGACAAGATGCTTTCCACCGCCGCTGCGTAGAAGCACTGGAGGATCCTCGGAGACACTCTGAATTTCCTCAATTGCCTGAGGTGGTAAAGGCGCTGCCTTGCCTTACTCACGAGTGCTGAGGCGTGTGATGCCCATGTCATATCCTCGGAGATGTGGACTCCCAGATATTTAAAACAGTTCACCCTATCCAGGGATCTCAGTAGATCAGGCAGCATCTATGGTGGGAAATTGAAAAAAATCAACCCACTTCTTGGCTTGGAAACATTTAATAAAACCCCATTTTATTCTCCCTGCATTCTCATTTGTTTTAGATTTTAACTTTTCCACCCCCCCCCCCCATCATTCAGTTACACACCAAATGACATTTACAGAGGCCACTGAACCTATCAAAGATACTATATCTTCTGAAATCAGAATAGCAAACGGCAAAAAGCTTAATTCCAAGAATTATTAAGGTGGACACTAAAAGCTGGAGTAACTCAGCGGGACAGGCAACGTCTCTGGAGGGAAGGAATGGGTGACGTTTCAGGTCGAGACCCTTCTTCAGTAAGATGTAAGATGAGTAGGTTATAATGTGTAGGAAGGAACTGCAGATACTGGTTTACACTGAAGATAGACACAAAGTGCTGGAGTAACTCAGCAGGTCAGGCAGCATCTCTAGAGAGAAGGAATGGGTGACGTTTCGGGCTGTTGTAATTGATTCACAGAACCCACACAGTGACTGGCAGAACTGGTTACTGGAGCTAACAGGCATACACTAATTACTGATACACCACTTGTCGCTTGCATTCGTTCAAAAATCTTCATTTCAGACACAGAAAGATGTGAATGGCCAGACTTTGGGACTTTGGAACTAGGCTCATGTTCTCAGAAGAAAGAATTGGGGAACAGTGAGGCCTAATGCCCCTGTCCCACTTAGGAAACCTGAACGGAAACCTCTGGAGACTTTGCACCCCACCCAAGATTTCCATGCGGTTCCCGGGAGGTTTTTGTCAGTCTCCCTACCTGCTTCCACTACCTGCAACCTCCGGGAACCACCTGCAACCTCCGGGAACCGCACGGAAACCTTGGGTGGAGCGCAAAGTCTCCAGAGGTTTCCGTACAGGTTTCCTAAGTGGGGCAGGGGCATTACAGAGAGGTGCACAAAATTGCAGAAAACTTAGATAAGGTGAATGCTCACAGACTTTTCCCCTGGGACTAGAGGGAAGAGGTTTAAGGAGTGAAAGGAAAGATTTAAAAGAGACCCGAATGACAATTTATTTAAACAGAGCATTGTGTATAGAAATTAGCTGCCAGAAGCAACTGTACAGGCTGGTAAATAGTGCTGTTTAAAGGGCATTTAGATGGGTACATGGACAGGAAAGGTTTGGGGGGATCTGAGCCAAACACAGACAAATGGGAGGTTACACAAAAATGCTGGAGAAACTCAGCGGGTGCAGCAGCATCTATGGAGCGAAGGAAATAGGCAACGTTTCGGGCCGAAACCCTGAAGGAAATAGGCAACGTTTCGGGCCGAAACCCGGAAGGGTTTCGGCCCGAAACGTTGTCTATTTCCTTCGCTCCATAGATGCTGCTGCACCCGCTGAGTTCCTCCAGCTTTTTTGTGTAACCTTCGATTCTCCAGCATCTGCAGTTCCTTCTTAAACACAGACAAATGGGACGCTCACTTACAAAACCTGGTCAGCATGGTTGAGCTGAATTGAGCAGCCTGTATACGACTCTAGTGTAAATCTCTAGGCTGGAAACATGAATTAAATCGAGAGTAACTTCTCTGTAAAAGAATGCAGAATTAAAGGAAGTCACTGTTGCTGTTAGCTCTGAATTAGCTGTGCGATAGATTGCAGTTTTAGGAATAACTTGAAGCCACTGAAACTCCCCATGGGATAGGGTAGCGTTCAGGATGAAAGTGTGGTTGCATTTTTGAGAGAGTATAGCGATCATCCTGGGTAACCTCTATAAAGGACAATGGAGGGGGAGGGAGGTGGCTGGCTGAAGACAAGGCTCGCAACTCTGAACAAAGGCTGCTTTCTCTCACTCCCCCCTCAGATCGGGAGATTTGGGGTATTGGGGCCACTCCATTGGAAGCCACCTCAAAAACCACTGGAAAACGTTATATATATTTTTTTAAAGAAATGGAAACTATTCTCACAGAAAACCCCCTTCAGACTTGCCGGGAAGCTGCTTTAAGATTTGTTTTGTTAAAAGGAAAGTCATGGTAGGAACAGAGTTGAATCCACACTTCTGCTTCTCAAGGTTTTGAAAAATATTGTCATAAAGATGCCTTCATTCATTTAGTTTTGCTCGCTTGTTTGAAGTTTGTGGGAAGTCTGGACTGGGTGTGTTCACCTGACCCAGACAATCTTTGTCCTTTTTCTAGTTGGGACTTGTACCCTTTCCAGGACTTGACCCGCTGAGTTACTCCAGCAATTTTGCGCCTATCTTCGGTGTAAACCGGCATCTGCAGTTCCTTCCTGCACACCCGGACCTGCAGCTCAAGGTGCAAGCAATGCCAGGTAGGAAGGCAGAGTGAAGGTTATTCTTGAAATTTAATAAAGCTGGTGAGCAAAGGGGCTGTTCGTTTGGACACTAAATCATCAAAGTGACTCTTGTAAATGCAGATTTTAGATTGAGATTCAAACTTCATTGTCCCAGTGCAGTGTACGAGTACAGAGACCACGGAATGAGGCTAGCATCTCACCCAGAAGTGTGAACACAGAATAATGGATTTTAGTAAAATATATATATGTATATACAGTGGCAGTAGTGCGATTTTCGGGGGGGGGGATCAGTCACTGGGGGAAGGAATGTCCGCGGGGGGGGGGTGACTGCAGAGTTAAGTAATGTAACAGCCGCAGGGAAGAAGCTGTTCCTGAACCTGCTGGTCCGGCAAAGGAGAGACCTGTAGTGCCGCCTGGATGGGAGGAGGGTGAACAGTCTGTGGTTGGGGTGAGAGCAGTCCTTGATGATGCTGAGCGCCATTTGCAGATATCGCTTGCTCTGGACAGGCTCAATGGAGGGCAGACTCATTGGTGTTATGTCTGTACTGTTTTGTGTGTGCTGCAAAATGGCAAAAGGCATTACACTTCACTACACCTGGGTGCATGTGAATGTGACTAATAAAACACCTTTGATCTTTGACCTTTGAGTGAGGAACCGGTGATGCGTAGGGCAGCTTTCACCACACTCTGCAGTACTTTCCGGCAGTTTCGATTATATTAGATTAGATTCCTTTATTTGTCATTCAGAACTTTAGTTCTGAACGAAATTCCGTTGCCTGCGGTCATACATATAATAATAAATAACAAAACACACAATAAACACAAATTAACATCCACCACAGTGAGTTCACCAGGCACCTCCTCACTGTGATGGAGGCAAAAGTCTTAAAGTTACAGTCCCTTCCCTCATCATTCTCCCTCTGCGCTGAGGCGATATGTTGTTACCCCACCGGGCGATGGGAGACAGTCCCTCCCGCGGCTCAACCCAGCTCCGCAAACGGGCCGGTTCATGCTCCGCGGCCCGCGGTGGTCGAAGCCGCCCCCCTCCAGTCTCGGCCGCGGGAGCTCTGGAAAAAACAGGTCACCAGCCTGTGACCTGCGAGCTCCCGACGATGTCGTCCGCTGGCCCGCGGCCGGAACGCCGCTGGACGTTGCCTTGCCATACGGTGATACAGTTAGTAAGGATGCTGTCGATGGTGCAGCGGTAGAGACAGATGGACCTTGATTGAATGGTGGAGTAGACTTGATGGGCTGAATGGCCTAATTCTGCTCCTATCACTTATGGACTTATATAGTGAAAATCTTTGCTTGCTATCCTGACAAATCCTGATGTACATGCGCAGAATCGAGCCATACACCAGTGCAGGAAAAATGCCAGACTGCAGAATATAGTATTACAGCTTTATAGCTACAGAGAAAGTGCAGGTACAAAAAGTGCAAGGCCCACAATGAAGTGGTTTGGAAGATCGGGACTACATCCTAGCTTCTGGGAGGACTGCTTAGTAATCTGATAACGGCGGGGAATGAGAGGAAAGGGGTGATAGATAATGCTGCTAATTTTGTTCTCACAAATTTGCCCTTAGTTGGTCACCATGTCTCACGCACGGTAAACACCATCTGCCTCTATATCAGGAAAGAGCTTTGTAGTAATTAAAAAAAACTAAAATAGTTAGCTTATATTTATCTTGTACAGTCTGCATGTAACTTTGTTTAACAGTATCGTTCATTTGTTATTTGATATGATTCCTGTTTTGTTTTGTTAAACCAAGCCAACACTTGCTCATTAAGTTCAGCACTAAGTATCTGGATGACTGGTCTCTAGTTACTGGTGGTCTTGCTTTGACATATTAATTCGAATGGCCACAACCCGCACATATGTGTAGCTAGCCTCAGACTTAATGACAATGTCTAGACAGCTCAATGTGATATCTATGAGATAAACTTATTTCTGTTGTTATGGACTAAGAGAGAAATGTCATCCAGGATATTGGTCTCAGAGGGGAGTGCGGTCTCAGTGTAGATAGAAGGATTAACATGAGGACACACCACGCTGACTCCATGTATTCTCTTGAGGATAGAACATTGAGGGTAAGGTTGTATAGACAATAGGTGCAGGAGTAGGCCATTCGGCCCTTCGAGCCAGCACCGCCATGCCATTCAATGTGATCATGGCTGATCATCCCCAATCAGTACCCCGTTCCTGCCTTCTCCCCTGACTCCGCTATCTTTAAGAGCCCTATCTAGCTCTCTCTTGAAATCATCCAGAGAACCTGCCTCCACCGCCCTCTGAGGCAGAGAATTCCACAGAAAGGAACGGCAGATGCTGGTTTACACGGAAGGTAGACACAAAGTGTGGAATATACATAGCGGATCAGCCAGCATCTCTGGAGAACAAGTGTGGGACGATCATTTTTCTCCAGAGATGCTGCCCGACCTGTTGAGTTACTCCAGCACTTTGTGTCTCTCTGAGGGTGGAGGTTATTGGACTGAGGGGTTTAAGTGAATATATTTGGTTTGGCCCGGGAGATTTGTCGATCTTCATTCGCGTTGGGACCTTCAGCGCTGCCTGCGTCACCACGCACCATGCGCGCATCACGTGCGTGTCACGGTGAGCGTGCATCACGACACGTAAATGGCGCCCAAGTGGGACACGCCCTTAACGTTTCCTGGCACCACACCTGTATTTAATTGTACCTCATGAATCTTGGCCAGGGCACCTGCAGTTTCCTCTCCAGCTTTGCATAGTGTCCTCCAATATATCTGGTCCAGCCTGGGAGATTTGTCGACCTTCATAAGCATTGGGATCTTCAGCACCTCCTCGACTGCGATACCGATGCCCCTGAGATACTTCCAGTGACTGCCCCAAGTTCCCCAGTCCGCAGGCCTTCGTGATCCTGCCCACTTCATGGCTTGGTTACGTTACCCATCCGTGACAGTTACTGTCTTTGACAGTTGCCCAAAGGGCTCGTCTATGGACAGAAAATTAAACCATCAACTAAGTCTCCAAAATTCCATAAGTATGTGGCACACATTACAAGATGGCATCGCTGAAAAAAATCTCTCAATGCCATCAGTTGCTCTCCATATCATCCAATTAGATCACTCCTTCACCTTCTGACCCTGCAACCACAACCTCTCATTCTGCAACCTCTTCATTCCACGGAGTTCAGGCTCAAGCCTGTGTTGTCTCCAAAGCTAAAATATCCATCCTACAATATCTTACCCATGTCAGCCTTTGGCAACATGAGCTCACAATCTCTCGAGACCAAGACTGCATTTAACTTATTACCATTAGAAACTACTCTATTTAATCAATCTTGGGTCTAAAGTGGATGAACTCACCATTAAAACCCATTCATCTCAATTTTGTGCATTCATTTGGTTTATTAAAACCACTGCTAAGTTTATTACTTCCGTCTCTAGTGATTAATATGATGTGTATAGTTCTGTATTTCTGTACCACTGCCTAAGTAATGAGAACTGTCATTGTGGGTGGGGACTCATGGCAGTACAATCTTGCTGGATGCTTGAGCAAACAAGGTATTGGAATAATACCCCTGTCCCACTTAGGAAACCTGAACGGAAACCTCTGGAGACTTTGAGCCCCACCCAAGGTTTCCACGCGGTTCCTGGAGGTTGCAGGTGGTTGCCGGAGGTTGCAGGCAGTGGAAGCAGGTAGGGAGACTGACAAAAACCTCCGGGAACCGCACGGAAACCTTGAGTGGGGCGCAAAGTCTCCAATGGTTTCCGTTCAGGTTTCCTAAGTGGGACAGGGTCATTACTCAGCGGACCAGGCAGCATCTGTGAAGATCTGTGGGCATCAATGGTCAAACGATGTTTTGGGTCGGGACCCTTCATAGAAACATAGAAAATAGGTGCAGGAGTAGAGGCCATTCGGCCCTTCGAGCCTGCACCGCCATTCAATATGATCATGGCTGATCATGCAACTCAGTATCCTGTACCTGCCTTCTCTCCATATCCCCTGATCCCTTTAGCCACAATGGCCACATCTAACTCCCTCTTAAATATAGCCAAAGAACTGTGGCCTCAACTATCTTCTGTGGCAGAGAATTCCACAGATTCACCACTCTCTGTGTGAAAAAAGTTTTCCTCATCTCGGTCCTAAAAGATTTCCCCCTTATCCTTAAACTGTGACCCCTTGTTCTGGACTTCCCCAACATCGGGAACAATCTTCCTGCATCTAGCCTGTCCAACCCCTTAAGAATTTTGTAAGTTTCTATAAGATCCCCCCTCAACCTTCTAAATTCTAGCGAGTACAAGCCGAGTCTATCCAGTCTTTCTTCATATGAAAGTCCTGACATCCCAGGATCAGTCTCAGACATTCATCAGATTAATCTGAGGGGGGGAAAGGGTGGGTGAGGGAAGATAGTAAAGAGGTGAAGTGAAGGGGACGGAGCACAAACTGGCAAGTGATGGGTGAATGAAGGTGGGGGAGGGGGGGGGGGGTAGTTGATTGATGAGAGGAGATGAGTGAGATGGAGTTGAAAGGTGGAATCAGGTAAGGAAGGAAGTGGCGGTGGAGGAAATCCAGAGGGAGAGATAGTACGGGGTTGGAGGGATGGGGAGGGGGAACTCGGAGGACGGTGGGTTGGAGCTGAGTGGAAGGAGGAGGGGAAAGGAACAGGGAGGTGGGGGGCAGTGAGAGGAAGGTCTACACACAGCGGGGGGCAAACCGGGGTCAATGAAAGGTAGAGATAGGGGAGATACGACCAGTAAAATCACAAACGTTGCCTGTCCAAGTCCCTCGGCAGATGTTTACCTGGCCCCACTGAGATCCTTCGTAGCAGGAAAGAGTAGCAGGAGTGGCCAATCAATCCCTCAGGTCTAGATTAGATTAGATTAGATTAGATTCGTTTATTGTCATGTAGGTCTAGACTACAAACTTGCTGGAGTAACTCAGCGGGTCAGGCAGCATCTCTGGAGGATGTGGATATGAATGGGTAACATTTTGTGTCAGAATTAAGAAAGGTTTGACCTGAAAAATCACCTATCCATGTCTTCCAGAGATCCTGCCTGATCCGTTGGGTTACTCCAGCACCCTGTGTCTTTTTTTGTCAACCAGCATCTGCAGTTCCTTATGTCTACAATTCCTCAAGTCCATTCCCTTAACTCCTTGACTTATTTTCCTTGTGCGACTATTTGTGTGTTAGCCGCAGAAGCAGATCTAAGTAAGTAAGTAAGTATATTGGCCAAGTATTCACATACAAGGAATTTGCTTTGGTGCTCCGCCCACAAGTAACAACATGACTTACAGTGACAGTTACGAATGACTCAGAAAACCCTAAACATTAATAATAATAAGACATTAATGATAAAACATCATTGATCAAGCATGTGAACCAACAAAATACCAGATCAAAATACCAGATCTACAAACTAATATTACAATTCTCCACACTCTTAAATCTCTGCTCCAACAGCAACATTTCTTCTGACTTTACCTGCAAACATTATTCCCTTATCATGTATCTATACACTGTAAATGGCTCGATTGTAATCATGTATTGTCTTTCCGCTGACTGGTTAGCACACAGCAAAAGCTTTTCACTGTACCTCGGTACACGTGACAATAAACTGAACTGAGCCTTTGATAGACACAAAAAGCTGGAGTTACTCAGCGGGACAGGCAGCAACTCGCGAGAGAGAGAGAAGGAATGGGTGACGTTTTGGGTCTGAAGAAGGGTCTCGACCCAAAAGGTCACCCGTTCCTTCTCTCCAGAGATGCTGCCTGTCCCGCTGAGTTACTCCAGCATTTTGTGTCTATCTTCAGTCTTCATAGCTGTACACTGTCAATGGCTCCATTGTAATCATGTATTGTCTTTCCACTGACTGGTTAGCGCACAACACTGCGCCTCGTTATATGTGACAATAAACTAAACTAAATGAACTGAACTAAACTGATAGCGGGGAATGCAGTGACAGACCAAAGGTTGAAGTGCCCCCCCCCCGTCAGGATCCGAGCTGGGGGTAGAAGCATGTGCCCTGATTATATTGCCACTGCTCCATCCTGCCCAGTGTGAAGTGTTGACAGCTGCTGTGGGAAACACAGCTGAATGAATGGGCAGTAATGGTATTATGTAACGGAAGCACAATATTCATGCCCTCAACCCCTGCCTTAGCAGTTTCTGTGAAGAATATCCTCTCTCCATATTGTATATCATCTGAAGGATGCAAAGGCTCAGTTCTTAGTGAGCGGATTTGAGTTTAGCAGCAAGGAGGTCCTACTGCAGTTGTACAGGGCCCTGGAGAAACCACCCCTGGAGTATTGTGTGCACTTTTGGTCTCCTAATTTGAGCAAGGACAATAGACAATAGGTGCAGGAGTAGACCATTTGGCCCTTCAGGCCAGCACTGCCATTCAATGTGATTGTGGCTGATCATCCCCAATCAGTTCCCCGTTCCTGCCTTCTCCCCATATCCCCTGACTGCTAATTTTAAGAGCCCTATCTAGCTCTCTCTTTAAAGCATCCAGTGAACCAGCATCCACCGCAGACTCGAAACGTTGCCTATTTCCCTCGCTCCATAGATACTGCTGCACCCGTTGAGTTTCTCCAGCATTTTTGTCTACCTTCCTGTTTTGAATGGCAGCTGTCACAGAATTGAGGCAACATTGGAGCCTGGCTCCAATTTATTTATTGTTAGATTTGCTTTAATAAAACTTACTCCATAAGACATCAGGGGATAAGGACATGGACATTGCACTAGACACAACCAGTAGTGCAGAGATAATTCCCAAGGCCTTTGTTTCTGGATAAAGACTTTGTCTGGAACAATTAGGTGCCTGTAAGAAAAATAGTTTTGCCAAATGTCTGTGGAACACAGAAATCCCAAAATAGACACAAAATGCTGGAGTAACTCAGCGGGACAGGCAGCATCTCTGGAAGGAAGGAATGGGTGACGTTTCGAGTCAAGACCTTTGAAGGGTCACAACCCCAAATGTCAGGTACAGGATACTGAGTTGGATGATCAGCCATGATCATATTGAATGGCGGTGCAGGCTCGAAGGGCTGAATGGCCTACTCCTGCACCTATTTTCTATGTTTCTATGTCACCCATTCCTTCTCTCCAGAGATGCTGCCTGTCCCGTTGAGTTACTCCAGTATTTTGTGTCCATCTTCAGTTTAAACCAGCATCAGCAGTTGCTTCCTACCCAATGCTTTCCACAGCGATCTTGTCCTCTTTTTGTCACCACTGCTAAGCAGGGCGAGGGCCATTGTCGCCAACAGAACCAGCCAGCTCATCAGGAAGGCTGTCTCCATCCTGGGGGTGGAGTTGGATTCACTGGAGGTAGTCTTGGAGGGGGGGATGCTCCTCAAACTGCGGGGCATCTTGGACAATACAGCTCACCCCCTCCATGACTCACTGGTCAACCTGAGGAGCACCTTCAGCAACAGACTGGTTCCACCAAGATGCAGCAGAACACCAGAGGAGATCCCTTTTCCCTGTGGCTATCAAATGTACAACTCCTCCCCCTTCTGTCATGGGGTAGACTGACTCCCCTCCCCAATCTTTGCCCATCCCCATTTCTAGACTTTCCACATTACTTTAATTTCATGCTTCATGTATCTTTTGTTTTATGACTACTAGTAGACCAATTTCCCTCCTGGGATAAATATAGTTATATCGCAATGTATTGTATGGTATTGCATCAATAGACAATAGGTGCAGGAGTAGAGGCCATTCAGCCCCTCGAGCCAGCAACGCCATCCAATGTGATCATGGCTGATCATCCCCAATCAGTACCCCGTTCCCCATATCCCCTGACTCCGCTATTTTTAAGAGCCCTGTCTAGCTCTCTCTTGAAAGCATCCAGAGCACCCGCCTCCACCGCCCTCTGAGGCAGAGAATTCCACAGACTCACCACTCTCTCTGTGATAAAAAGTGTTTCCTCGTCTCCGTTCTAAATGGCTTACTCCTTATTCTTATTGTATTGGTGCTTGCTGTGCACGAGTTAGTGAGCATGTTGGCAGCTTGGATCCCAGTGTAGGTGGACAGAGCAATAGGCAGCGTTGACGAGAGACAGGAATGGGAGGTTAACAGCAAGTTGGCAGGTCGCAGACAAATGCAAACTGCGTTCCTGAGCGGCCCTTGCAGAGTGAATGGACATTTGCTTCTTTGTTGAACTCCATTCACTCAGGCAGCTGTGTGTTTGTTTTTCAGTGGGAGTGTAGGTGGCAATCTGAGTCTGTCTCATTGTTTCCCTTCCACGTGAATGTAGGAGGAAGATTTCCATTTTAAGTGCTTTGCTGATTTGAGCAGAGAATGATCTTGCCTTGAGGGGTGGGGAGAGGAGAGCGGGGGAGCTTTGCAGTCCTTGCGGAGAGTTTTGTACTCGTGTCTCTTTGCCCTGACAAGCCCACGCTGCCTTGACTGCTGCAGCAAGCGAGTGATTACCTGCTGTGCGAGAGAGACAGAGAGAGGGAGAGGCGGAGAGCAGAAGCGAGAGATGCTCGCGGACACCAGGATCAGCCAGGTTATCACTGCTGCAGAAGCTCCCAGGTTTGTCTAAAGAGACGAGGGAGTGGAGGAGCAGCATGAAGGAGAAGGCAGAGGGCCAGGAGATGCTAAGGGGCTCCAGCTCACAGCTCCCTCTGATGCCTGGGGACTCAGCTCAGAGTAGCCCCCTGCAACAGCCGTCTGCATCACTGCTGGGAGACAAGAAAGTCACAAAGAAAGTGCGCTTTAAGGTAAGTGGCCCTTTCCTGCAATGTGGGGGTGGCGATGGGAGAGGTTGGCGTAACTCAGCGGGACAGGCAGCATCTCTAGAGAGAGGGAATGGATGATGTTTTGGGTAGAGACCCTTCTTCAGATTCATGTCAGGGGAGTGGCTGAGTTACTCCAGCATTTTGTGTCTACATTGGATTTAAACCAGCATCTGCGGTTCATTCCTACACAGGGCTTCTGTAGGGCAAAAACAGCAGCATTGATTAGCAGGGCCGAATGGCCTAGCTCTGTGGTCTAAGTTCCATCCTAATGCATTTGGTGAATAAGCTGTAAGGTTTTCACTGTGTGACACCGTGGATGTGAAATGTTGCCATGGTGGATACGTGGGAGATCTTTGCTAACATACTTAAGGGGCTGTCCCACTGTACGAGCTAATTCAAGAGTTCTCCCGAGTTTCCCCTGATTCGAACTCGGAGAATTACGGTAATGGCCGCTCGTAGGTACTCGAGGCTCTCGTGGACATTTTTCAACATGTTGAAAAATCTTCACGAGCTTACCGCGTTTCCCGAGTACCTGCCGTTAGCGTTACGAGCCGCTAAGAGACATCCCCGAGCTCCAACGTACCCGCTATGAGTTTGATTTTTTTTTAACTCGGGAGAGCTCTTGAATGAACTCGTACAGTGGGACAGCCCCTGCTTTGACCGATGCCTTGTCCTAATTAATGGCGTTATAGTCGTGCATCATAAGGATAAGGAATTTAAGAGTTCAAATCCTATTACACTGCAATAATAATATAAATTTAGTTTTTTATAAAGAAAGTAGATGTCAATTGAAGTAATTGCAAAGCTAATGCAAAAATTATCCCGACCACTGTGTCGGAAGGAACTGCAGATGCCAGTTTACACCGAAGATAGACACAAAATGCTGGAGTAACTCACTGGGACAGGCAGCATCTGTGGAGAGAAGGAATGGGTGACATTTTGGGTCATAGAAACATGGAAACATAGAAAATAGGTGCAGTAGACCATTCGGCCCTTCGAGCCTGCACCGCCATTCAATATGATCATGGCTGATCATCCAACTCAGTATCCTGTACCTGCCTTCTCTCCATACCCCCTGGTCCCTTTAGCCACAAGGGCCACACCTAACTCCCTCTTAAATATAGCCAATGAACTGTGTGGCCTCAACTACCTTCTGTGGCAGAGAATTCCACAGATTCACCACTCTCTGTGTGGGAAAAAAAATGTTTTCCTCATCTTGGTCCTAAAAGATTTCCCCCTTTATCCTTAAACGGTGACCCTTCTTCAGACTGAGAGTCAGGGGAGAGGGAGAGAAGAGATAAGGAAGGGTAAGGCGTGAAAACGAGAGATCAAAAGGAGACGAAGTTCGCGGAAAATGCAGGCTCATTGTTGGCTCGGAGAAGGTGACAATGAGGCACAAAATGCAGAATTTAATCTGGAGGACAGTCAGACTGGTTGGAGAACTAGGGCAGGGGTGGGCCAGAGATTTTTCACATGATTTGTTAATTCATTACATTTAAATTGATTACTTTTGAATACATAAAATGTAAAAATAAATGTGGAGAAATTGGAATTGAGAATGCTAAAATGTTTAAGCCAGGCCCCTGGATTACTCGTTCAGTTGCAGCCCCCCCCCCCCTTATACAAGGAGCTGGTAAATAAAAGGGCAAATATCTTATATCTTTCATTTTAATGCTGTGCTTTGTAAACTTGCAAAATCAGGTTCTGCCCAACTGAACTCTCCTCTACTCAGCTGAAGTGCGATCCTGACCTCCCATCTGCCTCATTGGAGACCTTGAACTTTTTACATGTATTTAACTATCTTTAACTTTTATATGTATTTATTTATTTTTAACTGTTATGTGTGTTTCACTCTAACTATCTTTAATCGGACTTTATCTTGCGCTGGGGCCGTGGAATGTTTGTGAAACTGAGCGATCACTGATCACCAGTCTCGGGGTACCTGGTGGGGAGCGGGGGGGGGAGAGTGTGGGGGGATATATCCCCCATCTCCACCCCCCTCCCCCCCCTCTCTTCCTCCCGGGGCCGACTCACTCACTCTCTCTCTCTCTCTCTCTCTCCCGGGGCCAGTCCTTCATTCACTGCCCCATATCTTCTCGACTGTGAACCGTGCTGTGATTGTCCGTTGCGCGGAGGGAAGGGTGGGTTTTGGGGGGGGATCAGTCGGATTCCACCGCGGCTGGTCGTGGATTTGCCGCGCTCACTGCGCGCTTGTTTTGAGATTCTGGATTTTTATTTAATTAGCGAATGCAAAGTCCTTTAGCCAAGCAGTTGCCTCTTGATTTGCCGTATGAAGGGTGACAAGTCCTCCTTTGAGTCTTTGTTGAGGGCATGCTTCAATGATGTGTTGCATTGTTTGCTGCTCTCCACAAGCACACCGTGGGGTTGGACTGCTGCCCCATTTGTGAAGGCTGGCCAAGCAGGGGCCATGTCCAGTCCTGAATCTATTCAGCGTCGTCCACTGCTTCCTTGGGAGGTTGGTGCCAGGGACCGGTAGGGTGGGGTCTGACACCAGATGTTTATTTGGGACGTCCTTGGACTCCCATTCCTTTTTCCAAGCTGATTGGATGGTGAAATCAGCTGGTGGTGGGTTCTTCCAAATTGGTCGTCTAGATGGAAGTCGAGCGGTGGGTGGGTTGAAGATGTCCATGTGAATTGGCAGGTGAGGGGAGTTTTTGGTCTTTTGGAGCATCCTTTGAGCGAGGACTACTCGCCGGATGTGTGGAGGGGCTATGTTGGATCGGACAGGGATTCTGGATGTCGGAGGTCCAAAGAAGAAGAGAAAAATGTGCCTGCGGGCCGGATAATTTCTGGGTGAAATATGTGGAATAATATTTGGGAATGGAAGAGAAGTGATGAGTGGAGGGAACTGCAGTAACTGGGCAAGTGTTCATCCATCAATCGGCACGTCAACAGTTGGAACGGTTTGGGTACAAGGATGTAGTTCAGTAATCAGGAGATTCCGATCCTTAGCCCCCCCCCCCCCCCATAGGGTAGGGGGCTCCGCGAGTCAAGGCGCCAGACGGCGGAGGGCTCTACCCGGGCCGGCTGCCTGCCCCTTTTCCAGGGTTACGTCCGTGCCCGGGTGGGATTAGAAAGGGAATACGCCCTGTCTGTGGGCACCCTGAGGGAGTTCCGGGACCGCTGGGCTCCGCAGGGTGTTGAATGTATCCTCAATAAGGATTGTATCATAATTGTATAATAGTTTATTATGGATATATGTTTGTATTGTATTTATGGTGGTGAGTTCTGGCTTGTTTGATTGTAGTGTAAATATTATTTTTTAATAATTGAATAAATTTTTTGATTAAAAAAAAAAAAAAAAAAAAAAATAGGGTAGGGGGCGTGTAGGGGGTAGGGCTGAGGATCGGAATCTCCTGATTACTGCACTACATCCTTGTGCCCAAACCGTTCCAACTGTTGACGTGCCGATTGGTGGATGGACACTTGCCCAGTTACTGCAGTTCCCTCCACTCCATCTCTTCTCTTCCATTTCCAAATATTATTCCCCATATTTCACCCAGAAAGCAACCACATTCATCAACCACCATGATCTCAATTAGACCTAAAGCACATTCCAGCGAGTGAACGATTTACAGTTAGCATTGTAACGTAGGGAATGTAGCAGCTAATTCATACACAACAACATCTAGCAATGACACATTGTTCACTTTCGTGGTGTAAATGGCGGGACAGATCTTTGCAAGGATGCCAGGCATATCTCTCCTGCCTTCTTCAAAATAACACGGCAGAATCTTTTATACCTGCTTAAAAAAACTCTTGTGTACCAACTCTTTGGAGCGGGCGGGACTAAGTTGTGCGTCATAGTTTGTGCATAAATTAACTACGTTACAGTGGTATCTGTAAATCTTCCACTGGTTGGAATGTGTGCGCACTCCAATGTGTCTGAGACCTGAAGAGAGACTGGAACTCTCAACTTAGATAGAAAGATGAAGGTGCTAGTAGCCAGCCAAGTCTACCAACACTGCGTCAAGGAATGCAACTCCTTGCCCTCTATATAATGAGGAAAGCCATGACTAGACTGTCTAATTGCAGCGCTATTTAGTGTGAGGTGGACATGTACAAATGCTGATTAATTATCTCCCCTTGGAAAGCTGCCAGCCAAATGCATTCAATGGAATGATTCATTGGTCCTTCGATATCCAGCCCAGAACCATAGCTGTTGATGCCACACAATTGGAGTTAGTGACATTCCAAAAATTAATCCCGGGATCTGCAGTCAACTGCAAAGATTCTCAATTAAGCAAATTACACTGGAATCCTGCGGGATACTAACAGGATACAAGGGGGCCATTTGGCCCATCAAGTCTATGCTAGCCTAGGACTGTGCAACTTTATGCTAAAGCTCTTTATGCAACAGCATCCCCCTTCCCATCAGAACTGCCCCCTCCATCGATTCTTTTAAGTGGAGAC